>NC_137697.1:77957269-78073072 GCF_964034855.1 Anser brachyrhynchus
CATACACGGCCCATAATATCATCCTATATATTTTTATATAGACATATGTACGCATACGCATTTTTAACTAGATACGGTGTCTCAGATTAATTCCATATTGTCTCTTTCAAAGACAATTTCATTCCAATATAAGATGTACCCTGAACATTTAAGAGATGTACATTTTGCTTAGAGAAATCTGGCATATGAATGTGTTAAATATGGAAACACTTCTAAATATAATTTACCTAGGCCTATTTTATGCCTCCATGAATTGCAGCAAATCAGTTTCTGCAAGCACCTCCAAAAGTTTAAACTAGAAGATGACAGATTAATTCACCACATTTCAATCAGCATTTACCATTTACCTCAGAAGACTTGGATCATGTACGTCCAATATGCTACATATGCACTTCTCGTAACCGGTCTCCCCATTATTCCTCATGCTGCTCCTTTTTAATTTTGTTTCCTCTCCTACCACACCAACTTTACCATCCCTTGAGGGGAACAGTCGTATTTGTGAAGTGTTCCCCCACTGAAACATGGGAAGAGTTAGCTGCAGACACACAAACGCACAGTGGTATCTCCACTCGGGAGAGGCACCTCAAAGGCCACTGGCCCCCAGAATCCCTTAGTCAGCTGAATTCAAAATCATTTCACTTACAGCATTCTCATTACCCAAAAGATCCATATTCTATTGACTGTTGCTACTAGCAACTCTTCTTGTGAAGTCATTTCTCAGATCCTGCAGAAGGAGGCTTCTGTTTACCCTCTTAACACCTTGGAATTAGGACTTTGGATAACTAACTTCCATTCTGATCTGGCAGTGTAACTGCCTGATAGATCTTTGAGGATGTTGCTGGGAATGGGGAGGCAGGAAAGGAGGAGAAGCAGCAGCAGCAGGGGTACCATCCTTAAAGAGTTATGCTTATACAGAAGAGCTCATAACGCATTCCCAAAGGAAGCTTTCATGCCCCCCAACATTTCTTGAAAACACAGTCTGTTCCCAGCCCGTGATTTCAGCTCTGCTGGTACTTCAGCCCTTAATGATGATTTTTATGAGCAATCATGTTGCAAGGGATGATGCTAACCTCAGTGCCCTTCTGTCAATACTGGCACTCCAGATGGGAGAAACCACTAAAAGCAAAAATCTTCTGCCCTAATAAATGTCATTGCTTCACTGAGAAAGTGGAAGAAAAGAGGAGGAGACCTTATCTATGTCATTGCTTCAAAGGAAGTCTTTTATTCTGTGCATAAGGGACTGTCAAAGCACTCCCTCTGCGAAAGGTCTAGCTGCCTTTTCTGCAATCCTTAGATTATTTTCAGGAAGCGATTTGGAGGACCTCTCCAATTTTCAAAAAGCTCCTGAGACTACAGATCACAACAGGATATTGTTGACTCTTTAGATAAGTGTACATGTCACTCACAACATAGAGCAGTATCTCTGGATGGGACAAAGACGTATGTCTTGTTTCTGGGTACACCAAAGGCTCATAGAATCAAACAGTAATCTTCTCAATAACAACACTCCACTTTTCACTTCCAAGTCCACAAGCGTGACGGCAAACAGCCAGCCATTAACCAAAACTTCTTGTTCCTCCAAATGAATTCTTCACAAAAAAACAGTGAAAAAAAAAAAAAAGATAGATGTTCAGCATATTTTGCATTGAAATGAGCCTGACTACCAAACACTCAAAGCCTACCTGAAAAGATACACCCTTTCTTATGGCAATAGGTTTTTACAGTAATACAACATACTTGGAAACATACTGACAGTTGGTTTCGGATCGATTTTTTGGCAAATGCTGTCTGCTTCTTAAGTCTAATAGACAATGATTGCTGATAAAATAAAAAACCACCAATGAACACATAAATTTACTACAGCATTTTTAAGACACTAAAGATACACTGAGGAAGCTCGCCTTTGTCAGTGCCTTGGATTTCTTAGGGATGGATAACAAATAAAGCTGTAAGAAATACAACAGTTATCAGCAATATCTCCTGATGACAATACTCTCACATTAAGTTACAGGGCAACTAAGCCATTAAAAAGAAACTCTACAATACTCTTTAAACCTCACCGGGGCAGGGGGTGGGGGGGAAATTACCTTCAGTTCCAAATATATGTCTGATATTTGCATTTCACCATATTATATGATCTTCCAGTTACATATTGATGAAACGTATAGCTACAGTGCTAACAAACTGGAGGTTGTCTTGATATTAGCCTTCTTCCTGTTGTAGCTTCATTGTCTTCCCTATTATAATTCATGTCATATTTTTTACCTAACTTCTTTTTAGTATTCTTCTTTTCTTCTTTCATTCACAGACATCTACATCTTTTGCATACACCCTGTGCTCACCTCAAGTACAGCAAACAGCAGAGAAGGTACAAAGTACATGTTACCCCACATGCCTAAATTGCTTTTCTAATAACATTGAGCCAGGGCATCAACGATGCCGTTGCATGCCTTGAAAAAGCCTGATAAGAAATAAAACTGTTTTGTTCTGTTTTTATTGCAGAAAAGAAGCCATTTTTCATATCTGAACATTCTGAGTATATACACTGCTTTTTAAAAACATACAATTACTATGAAAAAAATATAATTACAGCTACCATTACACACTCACCATTCTGAGAGGAGTTACTTAGGGAAGAATAATACACCAAAGACAAAAAAATATACTTTAAAACACACACAATTCAACACATATGATCTGAATGGGATTATGCAGATTCTCAAAAGAAAAATGGTGAAAGGACCTCTATGAACAAAAAGTTGCTGACCATTTCAGAACACATCTCTGACACAGGTGAAAATATTAGAAGGTCAGTTGGGGAAAGTAGGTCGATTAAGTATGCCAGGCACGAATGGTGGATGTAGGTCAGGGCAGAAGACTGGTATACTGATTAAGAAAAAAGGTCCAAGCAGCAATGGACTAGCTAACGTAAGGCAACGAAAAGAAACTCAAATTTTGTGTAGTACAAAAGTATTAAATGCAAAACCAAACCATCCCACTATCTCTATTTTAAAACAATCAAAAAAAACCCTACTCCAAGTTATGAATGACTGAAGTGCACTAATGAAGTGCATTTCACTAATTCCTTAATAAGTGATCAAACACAAAGTGCATAGCTTGGCATCATATACAGAAGAGTTACTGAACAAGTTGTGGAACTTTGTGCTGTCCTATCTATATTTGTCCCTCAGCTTTGATTCAGTGACACACATTAATGGGATGTGAACTGGCAGAAGGGTAGATGAATGCAAGGACATAAGATAGGCTGAGCTTACAATAATCAGAAAAAAAAAGAAATGATTTGTGTAAGTAAAATGGTTACATGAAAGAAACACAAATGATGCCTCCTGAAAAGACCATAAAAGTTGATTTTGAATATAAATACAAACTTATGATAACTGAGTTTACAGTACAGCTTGAAGAAAAGCAACAATTTTCACAATGCGCATTATGCCATTCCTATATTCACCAGCACACGAAAGAAACTTTAAGTACATTTACAGAAGAACTATTATTAATAAGAAACTATTCTAGCGTCTGTAGGTTTATATTATGTTCATATTACTTTTAATTCTAGTAATCCTTTATAACTCTAGAAAAAAATATATTTTTTTTTCCTTCACCATTAGGACAAAGCCAGTGAGTGCTTCATACTAAGGAAAGACTTAGAAAAGGGATTTAGAAGAGGACACAAAGTAAGATTTCTCTCCACATGAAGGCAGTGTGGAGACACTTCATACTGTTTTAGTTTTTATGATAGACTTTTCAGTGTAGCTTCTGGTTGCGTTTAAAAAGCTGTGATTACTAAGCATTTGACCAAAATTCACCCACTTGACTTTTGTTTTGTCCAATGATACTGCTTAGATGAGTATATACATGTACGTACACAAACAGAGAGAGCCAACGTCAAAGATTAGCAGACGAAATCTTAGACAGAGTTGAGGCAACAGAAAAAAATACCTCTGAGAAATCCTGTTTTAAGGTGTGCAGTTGTTAATCAAGCAGTAAAGTTTTTCATATGATGGAAAATATTTTATGTACTGTATTTGGTTTACATGCCAAGGTTTAGGTAATGGGGGGGCTGTACAGGCAGCCTCTGTGAGCAGTGAGAACTGAGCGAGAAGCAGCCCTGCAGCGCCCCAGGTGAGTGCAGCAGGAGGGCAGGAGGTGCTCCAGGCAGGCAGCAGCAGTTCCCCTGCGGCCTGTGGAGAGGCCCCTGGTGGAGCAGGCTGTCCCCCTGCAGCCCACGGGTCCCACACGGAGCAGATCTCCACGCTGCAGCCCGTGGAGGAGCCCCCGGTGGAGCAGGTGGATGTGGCCTGGAGGAGGCTGCTGCTCACGGAGAGCCCCATGACTCTAGTTGGTGAGCCATCTCCCTGTTCTAATCTCAACCCATGAGCAATTTTTTCATTGTATCTTCTCCCCCTGTCCTTCAGAGGAGGAAGGATGAGAGAGTGACATTGTGAAGCTCAGCTAGCCATCAGTGTGAAACCACCACACGTACATAATGAAAAGCATGACAAGATATAATCTTAATAATCATAATGATAAGATAACCATAATCATAATTGTAATCATAATGATAAGATAATCTGCCAGATCACACTTCACAACAGAAAAAGATACCTATGCATGAATGCGTGATTTGTGGCCAAGAAGGCCCATGGGATCCTGGCGTGCATAAAAAGGAGCATGGCCAGCAGGTAAGGGAGGTGATCCTCCCCCTTTACTCTGCCCTGGTCAGGCCTCACCTGGAGTACTGTGTCCAGTTCTGGGCTCCCCGGCACAAAAAAGACAGGGATCTCCTGGAGAGAGGCCAGCGGAGGGCCACAAAGATGGTACGGGGCCTGGAGCATCTGCCCTATGAGGAAAGGCTGAGGGACCTGGGTCTGTTCAGCCTGGAGAAAAGACTGAGGGGGGATCTTATTTATGTTTATAAATACCTGAAGTGTGGGAGACGGAGGGATTTGGCCAACCTCTTTTCAGTGGTTTGTGGGGACAGGACAAGGGGCAATGGCCACAAGATGGAGCACAGGAAGTTCTGCACCAACATACGAAAGAACTTCTTCCCGGTGAGGGTGACGAAGCGCTGGGACAGGCTGCCCAGGGAGGCTGTGGGGTCTCCCTCTCTGGAGATATTCAAGGCCCGTCTGGACGCCGACCTGGGCAGCCTGCTCTAGGGAACCTGCTTTGGCAGGGGGGTTGGACCCAATGATCTCTCAAGGTCCCTTCCAACCCCTACAATTCTGTGTGTCTGTGTGTGATTTGTATCCCAATCGCCATTACTGCAAGAAATCAGTTACCATTTTCCACATAGAAAGTCAAAAGGCTAATGTGGGACAAAAAGGATCCAAGGCCCTAAGCTGCCATAAAAAAAAAAAAAAGGCAGAAAGTTAGAAGAGTGGATTGAAAAATAAATTTCCCTCTCTTTTTATTTTTTTATTTTTGTGTCTCTAGTAAATAAAATTAAAAAGAAGCAGACAGAAAGTCTGAAGAGATGGGTGCCTGAAATACTGCAAGCAAACCCTTTCTGTGAAAGAGCAAAGGAAATTTTTAAGCAAAGTAGACTGTGTAGCCATGTAAATCATGAAATGTAGATATCTATCTCAAACACAGAGACCAACAGATTAAATATAGTGTATAATACTGCAGAAATAAACCATCTTTGCTAGGACAAAGAAACTGAGAGGTGCTGGAAAATGTTCCAATTAAACTACCCATAGCTTTATGAGAACTCATCTTCTCTCTTGTAAATTAGAAAAAAAAATCATAATGAGATGAAAGATATTTACTGTAATGAGATCACTGCAAGAACAGAAAAAGAAGAAAACATTTTAGTCTTATTACAAAAAAAAAAATGGAGAGCATAAATGAAACCCAAACTTAGCAGACATCACCAAAATGAAGGTAACAGAAATATTCTTACCATGTTAAAGCTACACTGCAATAGCAATGTAATTTAAGTGTTTGAGGATTCAGTTTTGATTACATACATTTCACATGCCACAGACAAGAAAAAAAAAATTCTCTAAGATAACAGTCAGCATATAAGCATGTAACTTCCTCACTAGCAGTTAGTCCACAGTATTCTGAGCTGAAAGTTAGTGTTACACGTTGAAGACTTCTCTAGTCTGTTAAGAGCACTGTGGCATAAAACTATTAGTTACTATTAGCTAAGTAATAATTAGCACTTAATAACTGTTGATAATCATAATAATTCAACTGTTAGCTTTAAAATATATTAATCCAAACACTATTTACTTCAGCTTTACCAGAGTAAACAAACCCCAAATTAATTACTCTTATGAACAGTTGTATGTCTTTCTTTTCCAGTTTTTAAATTAGAGAAAATTTTGACTATCAAATAAATATAATATTTATAGACAATAAATTAAGTGTAGTCTAAACCTTAGATTACGTATTGCAAAACAAGCACATTTTGGATTTCCTGCACTCCAATTATGAGAATTAATATGAATTCCCTTACAGCACTGACAACTCAATAGTGAAGGTATAAAGGTGAAATAGGTACAAAACAGAAAATGTAATGTGCAACTAATTTTCATTGTCTACTAAGTAATGCAAGCAATAAATAAAGCCATTTGATTCTGAATATTCTTGTAGATGTTAAGACTTTTCAGTGCCAACTATATAAAAACTAATGACAGAGGTAGTTGATGGTTGCTTCACCATACTGGAGTACAAAAATGTAACTACAATGTTAAGGAAACATGTTAGGAAAAAACTTCAGTAAGCAGTAAGAGTAGCAACCTGAATCTACTTTTGCTTTTCCTTCAAAAGTGGTTACAGTTTTTGCATTACTTTATAGTAATGAGCCTACAGACAGGATAAACATTTCTCATTTTAGATAATTATTCAATGAGTGGCTCCATATCTTATGTGAAGCATGAAATCAAAACATTGCTTGGGATTCCAAATAAATTTCTCACCATCTTGTTCATTAAATCACTGGAGTACCTGAATACTTTATAAAAAGCAACAGAAGACTCATGAGGACAGACAGATCTATTTTTCCATGTTGATAGCTGGGAAACTGACAGGATTAGAACCAAGTGTCCAATGTGCAGCCACATTTTAGATGTCTAAATCTAAAATTTTTTGTGTGTTCATGGTGGTTGTGCTTTTTCTTTGGGGTGGTGGTGGTGGCGTTTTCCCACTGGAATATTTACGTTTTAGAGCACTAATGAGTTCAAAGTGTTCCTTCTGTTGACCTAAATCGTAGTGACAAAAACATTTGTGAAAGTTTTGACATACACATCTCAGTTCACATATCTTGAAAAAGAAAAAGAAAAAGAAGAAAAAGAAAAAGAAAAAGAAAAAGAAAAAGAAAAAGAAAAAGAAAAAGAAAAAGAAAAAGAAAAAGAAAAAGAAAAAGAAAAAGAAAAAGAAAAAGAAAAAGAAAAAGAAAAAGAAAAAGAAGAACAGCTACCTCAATGAGTACAAAGCAACTTGTCCACTATCACATATGAATTTTATGGGGAGAGAGTAGCATTCAGTTCTCTAAGGAGGCAACTCAAGGTTCTTGACTCAGGACACATGCCTTCTATTTTCTAACCATAGACATAAAGTATCCTACAAAGCCTATTTTATTCGTTATAAAACACTAAACTATTTATCGTGTGTGATCCATTCTGTGTGTGAAGGTGACACAAGGAATCAAGTGAAGTCACTCCTCATACGTGGAAGGGACCAAAACAAAGTTTCACAAACAACTGTCATCCTAGTATTTGTAAGTTTCTAAATTGCATGGTTGATGTACAGTCTGAATATTTTTTTAAAATTTTTAGGTAGCTTGGTAATTAAAAAAAAAAAAAATCACTAAATTCCATAATAGCGAATTGGTGCCAACTGGATCACCAGGGCGGCAATCCTCTCAGCCAAAATAAGTGTCCTTGACACCCATCTGTAGCGGTCCCCAGCCACCCCGGGGGTCAGCCTTCACCCTGTGGAACCCGGAAAGTTTCTGTGGGTGCAGAAAAGGCCCCATAGGATGGGCAATCCCTGGGGCACTGCTCCAGGCAGGGGGCACTTCAGCCCGGACCTACACCGCCGTCTGCTCAGCTCCTCCGCCGGTGTCCTCTGCTAAGCAAGGTGCCACCTCACGCCCCTACGAGATCGCTGTCTGCTCTTGCTGCTGTCTGCTGAGCAACAAAAGTTGTGGTTTTCAGAGCCAAAAGGCGCCTCCGAGCCTCCGAGGCGGCGCCGGTTTGTTTCCCAGCCCTCCCTTTCGCCTCACGACCCCGCTGTCCCCATCCCTCGCGGTACACACGGCCCGAGAGAAGACCACCACCACCACCACCACCATCATCATCTCCTCCTCCCTCGGATCGTGGCGGCGCTGCCGCCGCCCGGGGAGCCGTGGAAGTGCGCAGAGCCCAGCTGCGCTCCGCCCGCCCGCCGCGGGCCTCACCCGCACCCACCCCGGGGAGCCCCGGGGAGGGCTCCTCAGCCAGGGGGCAGCCCCACCGGGACCACTTACCCGGCCGGGCGCCCCCAAGTCCCGCTCGACTCCGCGCCCGCAACCCCCAGGCGACCGCCGAGCGTCGGTGACAACGGCCCGGAACGGCCCCGCCGCCACATCCGGAGGCGGAGCGGGAGGAGGCGGCCACGGGGCCGGGGAGCGGTCGGGGCAGGGCCCGGCCAGGAGCGGGACGCGAAATGGCGGCCGCAGCCCTCCCGCCAGGCGTACGTGGGTTGCGGGCGGGAGCCGCGAGGGGCCTCCTGTGAGGAGGAGAAGGAGGAGGAGGAGGAGGCTTTTCCTCGCCTTTCCTTCGCCTTTCCCTTGCTTGTGGGCGCCCTGCCGTGCCGGGGGTGCTCGGGGCTGCGGTGGCGGCGGGCTGTGTGGTGCTCTCCGGGCGGTGGGTGGCCGCCGGGTAACGAGGCTCCTGGCGTTGTCTTTCCCCACTTTTTTTTTTCTTCTTTTTTTTTTTCTGTTTTTTTTTTTTTTTTTTTTCTCGGAAATCCGCCAGGCAGCGTTTCATAATGTGTGTTTTGTGTTTCCTTTTCGCTTGTTTTTCTTCTCACAGATGGCGAGCGGTGGCCTGAAACGGAGAATCCAATTAACTGGGTTTAGAAAAAGAGAGAAGAAAGCACTAGTTGAGTTGCTGTTCAAAATGGACTGTGTTTTCTTTGATAATAAGGTACTGTTCGTTAAAACACGTGACGGTTTAAAGCAGGAAGGAAAAAAGTGCAACTCTTAAAATCAAGGACTTTGTAGTAATTTAGAGTTGTGTATAAGTAGCCAAGAAAGTTAAAATGTTTTCAGTGATAACACTGTGTATTTTGTTTGTGTTTTTATTAGAAATACAGAAATTGTACACATCTTATAGCGAAAAAGCTTTGCAAGAGTGAAAAGTTCTTAGCTGCCTGTGCTGCAGGTGAGTAGATTTGCTGTACAATTTCAAAGAATCTTAACAGAACTAAAAAGAAGCCCTTGAAGACTTCTAGTTAACTGTTATAATTTCATGAATGGACTGTCTTACAAAACCACCTTCTGCTTGTTCAAATATCCTTGATTTTTGTCAAAGTACTGTGTTCAAGTTTAGAGTTACTTCTTTTTTGCTTTGGTAAGCGCCGAAGGGATATTCCTGCCATCTTCTTTCATTTGATATGCATTTGTTTCTAAACAAAAACTTCTGTTATATATCAGTTGTATGGGGAGGTCATATCCAAATGATATAGGTGCTTACGTATGGCTCACTTGAAGAGGGATTGGATAGAGTATGGACACCTGTAGTTAGTGAGCTGGTTTTTGACACCAAATTTGCTGTAACATTCGTTGTTAAGGATCAATGTTTCTAAGTTTCTGTTTATGCAGCATGACAAAATTCCAGGCTATTGCCACTGACATTTTACGAAGTGAGCCTCTGGTCTTTCCTCTTGTTCTTCTCTCACCTAAGTTTGGATGCTAGAATTCTGTACTGGAGCAACTAAAATGCTTTCAGAAAAAGAATTACGTATTTACGTATTTTAAGATTACTTTTAAGAGAAATTACCTGTGATCATTGTATAATGAGTTTAGAAAATGTTGTAGAGTTACAAGATGTTGTTGTCCTCATTAATTAACTATTTAAATATGATCCTTATTTTTCCCATACTGTGTTGTAACAAATGTTTAAAGCAAGTTTTGGGATGGATCTTGAGTCTTGAATTTAAGAGATTACAGACAGAAATAGATAAATTTAATTGTGGGTATACCTGTAAAATTAGTGATCTTATTTTAGACTCACATTAGCGGGTATTTTCAATCATCTGTCACTGCTAGAATTTCAGTATATGCATTAATGATTACTTGAGTGGATCTAAAAATTCTGATCAAACTCATATCAAAAAGGAAGTAGAATGAAAGGTGCCATGAGAGAAACAATGTATGGATATATTTAGAATCATATTTGTGGTGTAGTATTTCATTTTAAATCTTAGGTACTTCAGATATCAAATTTTATTTATTTATTTTACTTTTGGAGATTTAAAACAACTGGATATATTTTTCATGAACTGAGTGGAAACAATATACATACTGTCCACATGGCAATGCAAAACTCTGGTATTTCTATGTTTTCAAACCTTCCCCAAAACTATCTAGAACTTAATTTTGATAAAGGCACCATTTTTGCATAATCATTGCCCTTGGTGGCAGACAGAGTGTGTTCATTCCTAATGCATTTTTTCCTAAGCACAACAGATCATATTTAAACACATTTAGAACTCAATAGAAGTGAATGCCAGTCTTCATGGACTCACTAGCTGACAGATATTTTGAGATGGAAACTTCAAAATGAAAGTGATTTCTTTAACATACAAGTTGTGTACAACACACCTATTTCATCAGAAGTCTACTGGTACCTACACTAGGTTATATAGAAATACCATTTGTGCTCCTGCACTGAGACATTTTGCCAGTCAACCCTGCTGTTCCGTGAAGCCAATTAGGTTCACACAATTCAAGTCTATTTCTCTTACAGTATCTTACAGTAGGTAGTGTTTCAATACAGGAGCAGGGTAGTAACCACAGCTCTTGACCTGAACCTGTAAGAAGAGACAGAGGGGAAAAAAAGGGAAAGATCATTACTTATAGTATCAGAACCATACATGCAGAAGATGAAAGAGGAGAGGCAGAGGAGGTGGAGCCAGAGGAGGAGAGGAAAAGGTTGTGAAAAAAAGAAAGGGGAAAGACAAAAGTCTAAAACCAAATCCCCTTAACATTGGTATTCACTGTACTTGCAATGTAAGTAATACCAAGAATATATAAAAGAAACAGCTTACATGCTAAAAACTTCATCCGTCTTTTTAATTACTGGAGGTAAAATATTGTCTCAGTTCAATAAATTAAGCCCTTAGCAAAAGCAAAAAAAACCAAACAAACAAAAAAAAACAACTAGCAAATGTGCTTTGACAGCATTATTACATACAAGTACACCAAATGCACCTCAGATCTCTTTAGGTACATTTTTAAAAGTTTCAACTGCTCTTGAAAACAGAGGGTTAAGCAAGATTCTTTGCAAGTTGTAAAAAACAAAATGTGGGAGGCTGGAGACTTCCATTTGCAGATTTTTGAGGAGAGAGTCACATGATTTATCTGGGAAGGGTAAAAAGGTACTTGATCGTTAAAAGAAAACAAAATGATCATTTTCAGTGGTATTGTGAGGTTTCTCATTTTTAAACTGTGAAGATGAGAACTCTTGTAGTAGGAAGAAGTTTTTAAAATGGTACTTATAATTCCAGCTTTTATTTGCACAAGAAAGGTTGAAGTTAATTTTATAGTAGATCTTCAGCTGATTGCCATTTGTCTGCACAAAAAAATCTTTTGTGGTTGACAGTTCATTTGCTTTTTAGGAAAGTGGATACTAACTAAGGAGTACATAATTAATAGTGCCGAAAGTGGCAGATGGCTTGATGAAACAACGTACGAATGGGGATATAAAATTGAAAAAGACACCCATTATTCACCTCAAATGCAATCTGCACCTAAAAGATGGCGCAAAGAACTGACACAGTCTAGTGCACCAGGGGCCTTCCACAGATGGAAAGTTATCCTCGCTGTTAAGGAAGGTGATAAACGAATGACGTCTGTTATAAGGTAGGAGGATATGTCTTAAAGTTTAAATAATGAGCAACAGAACACTTACGGTATGGTTGAACACATCTTTCTTCTTCCATCCCAGTTAATTTGGTCCATAACAACTGCTGGCTTTTCAAACTCGGAATCATTTTCATTAACATACTTTCCTACGTTTTGCAATTCTTTTGATCTTTGACATCACTGCTTTTTTAGATTTCTTTTAGTATAGTGTTAAATATAATATGCATTATCATATGTTAGTATCTTAAGTAAACAGAAACATTCTTCATGAGACAAGGTAGATAGATTTTTGCTTGTTCAGAGTACTGCTTTAGTTTGTGTAAGTTACATACAAATGGTAGCCAGAATCATTTCATTTGGTTGGGTGACCTGAGCTAGCCGTGAGCTATGGCGTAAAGGATCTGGGCTGCACTTTGACCTTTTTCTTCTTACTTTTTTTTTTGGTCACACGTAAGCAACAGTTTCTTGTAGTTCTGAACACCTGATTTGTACTGTAACAATTAATATATACTGTAACAAAAAACAAAGGAAAACAAAGGAAAAGAAAAACTCAACTGTGAGAATTCTGAGACTACTTTTTTTTGTTGTTTTTCCTCCCTACACATTTGGGTTCCATGGTTAAAGCATACATTGTATCATAACCAGAGTATTAAAAGTAACATTTTTGTCTAAAACAGTAAAAGCAAGCAGCCCCTGACTTTATTTCAGAGTTATCCATCAATGTAAATTCCTGGCAGGAGAACATACTGTCCTACTCTGTTGAAATTCCAGTTAGTTAGGAGTACTTCTCAGATCTGGGTGTACCACAGATGCACAGGCAAGAAAGGAGTGAAGTTTGTCTGGTTGATCATGGAGCAGGGCTGCAAGCTGCATCACCAAATACCTGTCTGCAGTTCATTGCTAAGTGTGTTCCTTCCTTTTCTCAAGGCTGTTAAGCACCCTTTTATCCTCCTAATGAAGGCTGGGCGATGTCATATGTCTGCACTCTCTTACCTGTAGTTTGTGAACATTAACGTAACGTTTAGCAGTATGAATATAACACAGTAAATAAATATTTCCAAATATGTTTATTTAGAGTTCTGCAAGCTGGAAAGGCAACCATATGTTCATCCCAAAATATGGGGAGTGATATTACTCATATATTCGTCCATAATAAATTTTATCTTACGCAAAATGAAAAACGTTTCTCTGAAGATCAGTGCTACCCTTTGCAATATATAGGAGATTACCTTTTGGAGGTAAGTAAATTTAAAAAACATACATAAAATTAATTTTTCATTTTTGTCATTAACAATTTATGTCAGGCGTACTGATTACTGTGTATGATGCAGCATTAATAATAGAGATGGATACGATCACCCTGAATATTTTGAACTTTGATTAGAAGTAATACAGCTTTCTTGTACTGGGACTGTTTATCCTAGAAAAGAGAAGGTTTATGGGAGATCTTTTCAATGCGTATAAGTACCAGGAGCAGGGGGTGTACAAAGAGGATGGAACCAGGTTCTTTTCAGTGGTGCCCAGTGCCAGGACAAGAGGCAGTGGGCACAAACTGGAGCACAGGAGGTTCCCCCCGAACACCAGGAAGCACTTCTGCTCTGTCATCTGCACAGCACAGTGGCACAGGTTGACCAGGGAGGTGGTAGCGTGTCTTCCTTGGAGATCTTCAAAAGCCACCTGGGCCTGTCAAAAGCCACCCTGCTCTGGGTGGCCTTGCTTGAGCAAGGAGTTGAACCAGATGATCTCCAGAGGTATCTCCAACTGTAACCAGTCTGTGATTCTGTAACAGAAAAATTGTCTTTCTCAAAGCAGTGTTTTGATTCAAACCAGTAGAAGTGGCACCAAAGAAGCGTACATCTTCTTCTTGCTCTGTATGTTCCTTCTCGGCTCCTGCTTTGTGCTATTAATAGTGAAAAAAGGAATTAGACTTCAGGAGAAAGTTTCAGTATAGCTGACCATCAAACAAACAGTTTAGAAAGTTATTCATAAATTACCAAGAAAAATACTAATTTTTATTCTCTTTATTTTGGTCACAATTTCAAGTGTGTCTGTATATCATGGTTGGACCAGTTGATCTTGGAGGTCATTTCCAGCCCTTAAAATTCTATGATTCTATGATCTGTGTGTTTATCTGTCTGTCTCTATATATGTGTAGATGTTTTTTTTTTCTGGGTTTAGCATATGCCATTAAAATATATTGTAATGGTATCCTCATGTTTCTTGATCAATTTAGTTACCTCTTTTCACAACTAACCTCAATTATTCTACCTTTCTATTCATAACATTACAGTCTGGTAAAAAGATTCAGATTCTTAACTCAGAAATAAGTTTGCTCATAGTCCTTCATGGCTGGGAAGAATTGGTGGTTGCCATACAAATTCTCTGAGGGGACTCTATATTGGGCAGAGGAAATTCAGTCAAACTATTCCTGCACTAGGACTCTTATGTAAGTTTCTCACCTATATTCCTTTTTCAATCAATGTACTGAGACTGATGCTGCAAGAATTATAATTCCTAAGACAGGTGTATGAACTGCTGTCTAAGCATACCATTAACTCCCCATTACTACAGAGATCTTTCCACATCTGAGGACAGAGAAAGTTAAATAAAATCAATTTAAACTGAAGGATTCCGTAAAGAAGCATATGAGAACAGAGTAGCATGCCAAGAGGATTTGTTAATCATGTCTTGTATACCAACAGTATACATTTATGGCAGCCTCATCTATGGAATCAATAGTAGGGGAACCATATAATTGTCTGTGTTTCAGAAAATACTAATGATTCAAATCATATCTTCACATATGTAGTGATAGATTCAGTTTTGCCATTTTCTGTATGAGAAAACCTGTTGCCAGTCATGAGAAAACTTCCTTTCTCTTTTACTAGTCTGAAGTCCTACGTTCTTGAGAATACAAAGCTCTATATTTCTTGATCAGTAGAACAGGATTTTCAAAAGTCCCTGTAATAGTTTTCTTCTGTTAATTTTACTAGAACATGAGACAGTACACCAGCAGATGTACTAAGACACGAAGACCTAGCTATAAGCTGAGGTACTTCGTTTAAAGGGAGAAGCCATACTGAAGTCATCTTTCCAGAGAGACAGTTTTGTTGGAATGACAGAGCCAGGTGAAGCATCCAGTGCAACATCAGGTTGTTGGAAGTGTGAGGTTTGACATTCAGCTCCAAAATTAGGTCAGAATGAGTTAAAATCACAGTCATGAAAAGAAAATAAAGCAAGAAAAACAGCGTAATTCTGTCATTCCTTTTCATGTGAACTATGAGTGGACATGCCACTGTTCAGTGACTTTTTTTCTTGTACATGCAGAACTCACTAGAACTAGATTTTTTTTTCTTTACTGTGTCCACGGGGGGGGGGGGGGGGGGGGCGGGATGCCTCGTGATTCATAGTCCTTTGTTTACCATGACCGATATTATGTTTTTTTACAGACCACACTGATAAGTGATCCTATATGGGTTGAGGCCATGACCCACAGTCTTTACAGTAGTCATTCTTTCCATTCTGGAACATGAGTCTTTTTTTTCCCCTCCAGTTTGGAGCATTTAAATCCAGGGATTATTTCTTAACTGAGGCATGCACAATTCAGAGACTGATGAAAGTAGCAGTGGTGTAAACATTGTCTGTTAACTTCATAAGAATTGAGTAGAAGACTAACAATGGCTACAGAAAGACCAGATTTCAGATTTGAAGGAAACTTTGCAAAGGATCCATTTACCATTGCTTGTCATTAGTGAAGGACTACTCAATTACTGTTTTTTCAACAGTGTCTATGGCAGAAGTGGACAGATTTATTCGATTTGAAATTTAGATATGAAAGTGGGTGATTAAAATTCACCAAATGAAAACGTAACTGCTTCTTTAGCTTTTGCAGCTTAATATCCCATGTACTTTCACCAAAACTGTGTAGAAAGAGTAGAATAGGGAGGGATTTAACTCTCTAATTCTACTTTTAGCTGTATAAACAGTACGGCTGTGTCTCAGTCTGGTCAAAGCTTTACCTAATTTGGATATTGGGTCTTCTAGAAGTATCTGTTCATTGTTTATTTCAGTTCGGACAAATCAACAGTACTTTATGCTAAAAAAAAAAAGAAAAGGAAACTCACTCCAGTCAACTGTGAAAAATTCATTATGGGAATATATTTGATATAAGGTGTATTCAGTTGTTCATCAACTTAGGTAGAGCACGATATCCTGGTGGACTGGCTAGGAGCTTGTGCAGTAGACACAAATTGCTATATATCCTAAATACTGGCAGAAAGCCTTGAGATTCTGGGGAAAGCACTTACTTTGGCGAAAACATTTATTATTTAATAAAAATAAAAGGTGAAATATAAAAAATAGTGTGCACAAGCAAGAACAGAAAAAACACCTTTGTTTTTCATAGAATGTGTTTATGAAATTGTGTACTCTCACAATTCCAATTTCTACCTCTTCTGTTTTTTCAGGTCAAAAAATTGAGTCCTTCGTTGTTTAGGTCACACTTAAGATGCAACAAGGGGTGTTATACATTTGAATCTCTCAGGAGATAGAGTTTACCAAGCAGGAGAGTCAGATACACTATATAAAACTTCTTAGTATTTTATCCTGGAATTACTTGAAGGACTCAAAAAAATTCCTTTAGACTTGTAGTTCCTCAGATTGAGGGATGATTTTAATCAACTACTAAATAAGAAATGCTGCCTTTGCAAACTTGTAGAGCTAACAGTGGGTTTATTAGGCAGTATCTGCTTCTTCTGGAAATCTTTTAAATTCTTCAGATCAAAGTATTTTGCTCTCCTCATTTTAATGATTGATAAAGCTGCTACAAAAGGGCAAAAATGGAGGTGAAAGATCTTAGTGTTTACATGCTGATTAAAACACACATCAGCGTGGGATCTTGGTCTAGTGCATACTCTCTTAATGAAACTTGTTTAGGGAAATTTATGTTTAATAGAGGAATGAGAGTCAAGTATTTATGACTATCTCAGCTTTTACTGATCTCCATGAACCCTGAATTCATCCCAAGTGTGATAAGTGTTCCATCTTAACTGGTTCATTAACTTACACACATCCTTTTTTTCTAGATTTCACTAAAGTAACTCACTTCAGAGGGCACGAGAGCACCAGTTTCTATTTAAATGCATCTAAAGAAGTCAGAAAATTGCCAAGACTCTGTCTTTTAAAAGGACAAGAGTAAAACATAGGCACAACACTTGTTAACATGCATTAGGCTTTATCAAAAAATGTTATGAACATGCTCCTTTCTCTTGCTTCTAGAAGTACTTGGTACACATTTCATTAGGACTTCGAAAGTTCCAATTTTGTAAATCTGTAGTCCTGCTATTTGACTGCTACTTCTTCTTCCCATACACACACGTGTCCTATGGTTTAGTACCCAAATCAGATCCTGAATCAAGTAAAACCGCATTATATTCATTTTTAAAAGTGAAACAGCGTGTAGTCATAGGCTTTCAGTCTGTTCTCTCTTGATTTTTTTGAACCAACACTTTGCTTTGTCTTTGTATTTCGATATCTATTCCTATAATATCAACCTCGTAACTCTGCTGTTAAAACACTTTGTGGGAGTGTCATAAATGATTTGAAACTATAAGGTGTCATTTTTACTGGTTCGAGGTGTAAAAGCCACATGCATGATTTTAGGGAGCTATCCTCATAATTAAACAAAATTTTACCAAGATGGCACTATAAATTATCTGAATATAAGTATTTTTAGAAGCATGTTGAAACTAATGTGCAGAGAGTGGCACTAAAAGTAGACTAGTTAATGCATCAAAGCAGGGCTTGAGTTCACATTCATCTTTGGCTCACCAAAAACTATTTAGAGCTGTTTTCAAGTTAGCAAAAGTACTTGACACGCCAATTCTTGTCACAAGCAGACTTGATTTGGGAAAGACTTATTTATTACTAATTAATAACAGAGGTGAATAGTGAGAAACAAAGAACAAAATGAAAAACACTTTCACCCTGCTCAACTCTTCTTCCCATGTGCATCTTCATTCCCCACTCTTCTGTATTCTGCTCCTCCAGGAGCAGCTTGGGGGTTGTGGCCAGTTCTAACATGTCATCTCTGCTGCTGCTTCTTCCTCACACCTCTCACGGGAATGCTCCTTCACGAGCTGCTCCGTTGTGGGCCCTGCCCTTTGTTCAAGCCTTCAGAAATGGACTGCTCAACTGGGGGCTCCTCCACAGGCCACAGGGGAACTTCTGTTCTGTACCTGGAGCACCTCCTGCCCTCCTTCTGCACTGACCTTGGGGACTGCAGGGCTGCTTCTCACTCGTTTCTCAGTCTTGCAGCTTCTGCAAGTGTCTTTACTGTTTCTTAAATACACTACATCTGGGGGCTCAGTTTTGGCCAGCAGCGAGCTCCTTTTGAAGCTGTCTGAAACTGGCTCTTCTCTAAAATGGGGCAGCTTCTGGTCTGTCTGTACTCACAGTGGCCACACCTGCAGCTCTCCCACCCCCACTACCAAAACCTTGTCATGTAAACTCAATGCAGCCTAAAACAAAGATATTTTAGTGTTAGTCTGTGTAGATAAAAAAACGCTTCTAAATTTTAAATTACTAGCTTAGTGCACCCTTAAAGGCAAGAACTGAAAGGATTTCACTGTAGTGGCCGTAATGATCATAGTCAAACTGATGAAAACCTGTATTAAAAAAAAACTTACTACGTTTTCAACTAATTGAAAAGGTGTGGGCTTTGCTTTTTGTTTTTGAAAAGTCCAAAAAGAGAATCTGTTATGTCTTAACACAGCTCTTGTTTCAACAACGGAGATTGGGACAGAGTTAAAGTCAATTAGGAAAATAACTGGGAAAACTTATATTGGTAGTTCTCATGCTATAGCTGCCTGCAACTTCAGTGTTCTATTTCCACAGAAGTTTATTTGCCACATGCTGTAGACCCTTGAAAAATTGAATAAGCATGCATGTGCACACATGTATTTACAATATAATGTATGGAAAGACTTCAGGACATAAAAGGTGTTTTACAGCATCATTATAAGTTTAAACGTGGTTTTTTGCTCTACACAGAAGGAAATGCAAAATATTGAAGTTACCCAAATGAACCCTTTCCTGCCTGCACGAGAAACTGACCAAAATGAGTCTAAGGTGAAGCTTGTTGAACTGAAAAATGCTGTGATAAAACATATGTATTTTGCCGAGGTAAGTAACAATTAATTAATGCTTTCTCAGCATAAAATGTAAAATGTATATAATTTAATGTAACTTTTATTATGGATACTGAATCTACTTAACTAGATATTTTAACTTCTTTTATAGTAGTAGTAGTGCCTTTTTAGCCTGCAAGGTTTAATAATCTTATATTTACTACATCTGCCATTAGCCAAAATACAACTTAGTAGTGGTAATTGATAGTCATAGGTGTATGAAAGACATAGTAGGCTGTTTGAAACCTTGGTGTAATATGCGAAATCAGTAATAGCTGATATTGTTCAACACAGTGTCATATTGGATTACAATTGTTCTATGACTTCCCTGGTACCTGGCTAAATTACACTAACACATTTTTAAAATTAGCCATATCCTAGAGCAAGCAAAAATTTTGTTGATTGATATGAAAGTGTTTTTTTTGTTGTTATTACAAATAAAAACTGGAGCAAGAAGCACTCCTTTGTTTTAATGCTGTCACATATCTAATCCTGATAAACTTGGTATATTAGTAATTAAAAACAGCATTTCATTTCTAGAAAAAGCAATTAATTACAGTGTGTATTATCACTGTATGTTACACTGATGCAGGTGATACTGTGTAAGGATTCTTGTAGTAGCTCACTTACATAAAGCACTCTTGATTCTGTAACTGCAAATTAAAGTCCACTATATGTATCAATATAAGCTCCTAGTAACAAAACAATTCAAATGCTCAATGTACAAAATGTTTAAACTCAAGACTGGCAATTTGAAGACTAATGCTGCTTAAACCCATACACCATCAAATACTCCATCAGTGACATTTTAACCAGACCATAACCTCCAGACCTTTAAAAAATAAATCTATCGTTACCTTCTCGTGTATAGGACTATTGCAGGTTAACCATAGTAGGCAGCTGAACCCCACACAGCTCCCTTCAGCAGGACTGGGGAGAGAATCAGAGGCAAGAAAACTGGTGGGTTGAGGTAAAAACTGTTTAATAAGCGAGAGCTGTGGGCACAAGCAAAGCAAAATAAGCTCCCATGAGCAGGCAGATGCTCAGCTATTTCCCGGCAAGCAGGGCTCGTCATGCCTAACGGGGACTTGGGCACACAAATGCCATGACTGTCATAGAATCATTTCCCCCAGCTTTTCCTGCTGAATACGATGTCGTATGGTATGGACCATCTCTGGCGTCAGCTGTCCTGGCTGCGTCCTCCCAGCCTGCTGACTGGCTGGGTAGTGTGAGGAGCTGGCCTTGACAAATGTACCAGCACTGCTCGGCAAGAGCTAAAGCTTTGGTGTGAGTACTGTTTGCGGGTAACACTGTTTTGGTCACAAATCCATCATAGCACACCATGAGCTACTCTGAAGAAAAGGAACTCTATCCCAGCCAAAGCCAGAGTAACTATATATAACAGTAGCACTTCTTACTAGATTATCTTTCCCTCAAACTACTATGTAGTTATGTGCAGATAGAGTAATCGTAATCCTAAGGACTTTATCTGATAAAATATATTATTAAGCTCATAACACTAGGTAACTAAATGTAACAGTAATAGTAATACATTTTTGCACCTACTGTCATCACATTACATGCAACTTGCAAGGAGTATCGAGAGTTTGCGTTTTGCCATAGAAAAACTGAAAGCACTAATACATTTTAATGGTTAAGTGGATCAAATCTAGTCAAACTGTCATTACATAACAACTGCATGCAAAAGAAGCAGAAAATAACAGGAAAACTGAGGAGAAAAAAAGCACATATTCTCCTCTCAGGTCATTATTCCCTTATTTCCTAATTTTGCCATCTAAATATTAAAAAGCACTACAAATAGATTGCTATGTTTAATGTTTTGTTTTTACTGTGTTTAAAAAAAATGTTTTAATACAGTATTTATAGACGGTTTATTGGTATCCAGCATACAGGTTGACTATTTTTTTTTTTTTTTAAGACTGCTAAACAAATATCTGCTCATAAAGACCAGTTGAATAAATGCAATCCAAAGGTAAGGATTCTTGCAAAGAGATCATGTTCCATTTATAGATTTTTTTTATGCAGTCAAGTAAATATACTTTTATTGTGAAATTAGCCGTTGAATAAATATTTTAAAATACTTACATTATCCAAAAGTCTAATAAAATTATTAAAAAGTTAAAGAACATCATTCTGATACTAGTGAATTTGTTCGTTGTTATGATGCTTCCAGTACTGCTGTCTTATTATGAAGAAACCCTTTAATACTACTGGCTAAGAGAGCACTGTTAATAACCTAAGAAAAGCAGGAGAGATGCCATAGTGTGATTTAGTGTCATAAACTATTCAAACACTGTATTTTTGCAATAGTAAAGTAGAAAAGATACACTCTGCTTTTTGCAGTTCTCATGTTTTTGCTAGTAGAGACAGACTTTAGCTAGGTTGTCTCACCATAGAAAGAAGCAGTACTTCAGCATAAGCTTTAAGCATCATCATGCATGTTTCAGAGTGTACTGAAGTATGGATTACAAGTAGGATGAATCATATTTTCCAGTCCTATTCTCATAACTACTTTGACTCATTTTTCTTCCCATTAAGACAAATGCATGCCATAAATCAGGTACAGGTCAGCACCAGTTAAGTCTTTGTTGTAAAGTCTCTTAAGTAAAAAAATACTTCCAGATTTTTCCCTTTTCTATATAACACTAAGAATAAATTATTTAAATATGTTTGTTGAAATGTTACATCTCAGTAATTAAAAAGAATTTTACATATTAGCTACGAGCTACTGTACTTTATATGGTGACTTTTACTATTTAAAATGTTAAAATGGGAAACTCTTAAAGCATATGTGTTACCTTTGTGTATTTCTTCTGTGTCTGAAGACTCATTTTTGTGAACTATACTAAGTAAATAGTTAGTTGGTGTATAAGTGAGGTCCCAGTCTTCACAGAATTACCTTTTTATCTGTTTCCTTTGTATTGATATAATAGGGGAAAAGAAAAATATTTTTAAACATAAGCATCAATATGCCTTTGTCATTGTCCTACACTGTAATAGTCATGTTTTGGTTAGTGAGTTTATGGGGAAATAAAACTTTAGGTTTCTTAACACTTTTGATAACAAATTGTTATCTGGTACTCTTAATAATGATATAACTTTAAATTTGGAATTTTTGAACCCAATTCTAATTATTTTCTATAATATGACCTGCCACCATCTTTTATTGCTTTGTGGAATATCTGTTGCTAGCCTTTGTATTTGATATGTTTCTTTTATAGGCAGTATATTTATGGCTGTTAAACACAGCTCCAAATGGCTCCAATAAGTATTTCTATTAGTCTGGGGGAAGTAAATTGTCTTTTCTGCATTTTGTTACACAAACTTCTTTTCTATGGACCTTCATTTTCATTTGTTTCTGCTCAAAGTTTTAAGGCTTCTACTAGCAGTGCTTCATAGGAAAATGCTAGTTCCTCATCAGCCAGAATGCCAGCCAGCACAGTTTTGTACACAGCTTATTGAAGGCACTCATTACAAAAGGTGTCTCTGGATTCTGCAGAAAGTCCACTATATTGGTTTTCTGTCATCCTTCCTTATCCCTCCCAAAAAAGATGAAAACCTGTTCTCCTCTTCCTTCCTGGCCTGAAAGTAATGCAAAAGGCCTCTCACAGTCTCCCAAAACTGTTTTTTTCTGTTGTTGTTGTTGTGGTTTAACCCGGCCGGCAGCTAAACAGCCGTTCGCTCACCCTCCCCCCTCCCTCTGTAGGATGGGGGAGAGAAAAGGGAAAGTGAAGCCTGTGAGTTGAGATAAAGACAGTTTATTAAGACAGGAAAATAATAATAATAATAATAATAATAATAATAGTACTAATAATAATAATGTGTACGAAACAAGTGATGCACAATGCAATTGCTCACCACCCGCTGACCGATGCCCAGCCTATCCCCGAGCAGCCGGCCCCCCCACCCCGGCCAGCCACCCCTATATATTGTTTAGCATGACGTCAGATGGTATGGAATACCCCTTTGGCCAGTTTGGGTCAGCTGTCCTGGGTCTGTCCCCTCCCAGCTCCTGCTGCACCCCCAGCCTGCTCGCTGGCAGGACAGAGCGAGAAGCCGAAAAGTCCTTGGCCTGGTGTAAACACTGCTCTGCAACAATTAAAACATCAGCATGTTATCAGCGCTCTTCTCATCCTAATCCAAAACATAGCACCCTACCAGCTACTAGGAGGAAAATTAACTCTGTCCTAACTGGAACCAGGACAGTTGTTCAGTGTACTTTTCAAATAATGCATGGATGATGTCTGTTTCGTCTAGTACCAGTATTTTCAAGAAACATAACTTTCTGTCACAATATAAAAAGATGTGCTGGTACGATCACCAGATGAGGGCCAGTAGTGACATGCTTGTCCCTGCACAATATACTGTCATCTTTGCACGTTTTAAATCTAGAAAACAGAGTTGTTCTTTGACTGCCATTAAACAGTTTATGATTGCTCCTTAGATGTACTGTTTGCATATAATTAGCAGTAGAAAAGTATGAATGCAACTATTATTTCCAAAGGAAATAAAGCGAAGATTTTAACAGTGCATATATGAATGAGAAAATTGAAATAAATGTGAGTTGCAAATGCCAGATGCACAAAGATTTGATTAAAGTAAAATTGTCTAGATGAACATCTTTATTTATTGTTAATATAGCAATGGCGTGCCTTAGGGATCTCAGAAATGTAACATTTGCTGAGAAACTAAATACTGCTAAGATGGAGCTCATTCACTTAGACCTTAGCTGTGATTTAACAATGATTGTCATTTCTTTCAGAAGTTTTTGTTGTTGTTTGATCAGGTTTGATCTGAGCTCTTAATGTTTTTGTTTATTTCTAAAACATTTTTGGGAATTCTTGCTAATAGCAGTATACTCCATGACCTCAAACCACAATTGGACTTGAAGACTCTGTTAATTTTAGTTTAAAATCATTTTGAAACAATTGGTAGACTGTGTCATGTTGCTTTGTCTACTAGGCATTAGGAGCCAAGTTTCTTGGCAGAGTTGGTAAAGTCTACCAGGTGTTAAGGGACTAAAGCAATAAGAAATCTACGTAATTGTTTAACTTCTATCAACTCAGTGATCTACTCTTGACTCTGCTTCTTTCAGTTGTGGCTCCCTATCCCAGTTTCCTTGAGTTTACCAGAACCTCAGGCTATACAGTTAAACAAAATAGCTGGATTTCAAAACAGAAGCTAACAGCAGTATGGTTGCAACTGGCTTATGCATCTTAGCTTTGTGTTGGACTAGAGGAAAGACGTAAATAGCAATGTAGCTGAGATCTTCAATACCCCCTCTTTGATATTGTTAGTCAGTGGAAATAAAGTTTTTGAAAGCTGAGAGTACAGAGGATAACAGGGAAATTACAGGGCAGATACAGCATTCCAGGAAAGCCATTATAGATTCTTCCAGGCCCTCTGAAAGCTTGCAAAATTAAGTGTTTCACTGTCATGAGTGGCACAGAATAAGAAGGAAGTCTTGTGCCATTAAGAAGATCTTCAGAGCTTTGAAGTCCACTGGGATCAATACCTGTACTATCTGTAGCATTAGCTGCTTCTTTGACATGTCATGGTAATAGGAGCAGCACTAGGGAGGTAAAACTGTCACATGGTTTGTAGTTTTATAAAGTTTATAAATGATGTATTTTGTGATTTTACATTTTTGTTCAATTTTTGTTAGCTGTTTGCTGATACTAATTATCTTACTGCTCCAGTCATATGTTGTGGAATGTATTCTGCACATTTGGAAGCATTAACACTTATTCCTGTGCATACCTTTTCAGAATAAATTATAGACAAGCTAAGGAGTGTGTGAATTGTAATTTGTTTTTTAAAAGGGTGAATGCATTCAGATAGTCCTAGGAGTTAGGCACACTCTGTAAGGCACTTTCTTGTTAATGAAAGCTGTAAGCAGTAAGGTGAAGGTATTTCCATTCTATATGGCAGAAGCTCATTGGATCAGGCAATAAGTAACCTTTCTGTTGTAATTTATAACGTTCTTCTATTTTACTATATTGCCAACATTTTACTTAAAGATTTTGTGTTAGTTCGTGTTCTGTATTGGGTTTGTAAGTTTGTTCATAAGCTGCTCTTTTACTTATGAAGATATTCCCATTTTTAGATTAAAAATACCAACCTGTCCAGAATTACTTGGCACATATTTGAAGGATTAGTCGAAGAGCATTTATTACCTGATGTAATCTCAGAACTTGCGGCTGTTCAGAAGTACTCTATACCTCCTGTGCATTTTTTTCATTCTCTTCTAGAACATGTCCTGTTGGTAAGAGCTGAAGGCTAAAGTATTATAAAAGTATTACAAAGTGTATATATATATATATTAAAAAGTATTTTAAAGTGTATATATATATATATAAGTATTATAAAGTGTTATAAATATTAAAGCAAGAAATATTGTCTTTTCTTCTGACAGTATGCTTACAGTTTTAGGTGATGCATTAACCCTTCATGTTCATTAATGTCTTAGCATTACTGCAATCTGGAAAGGAAATAATACTTTTTTTAATATTATTATTAATTTACAAAAACTATGAATTTAGGAGTCTAAATATTGTGAAAGAACCAACCTAGAGTTTTTTCATTGCTTGTAGAAACAGCCCTTGTGCAACATGTTTTTTTTTTAACTTTGTAGGCTACAGATAGAAAGCTCAATAGAAAAGAAGGTTTGTTCTAAGCAGTGATTTATTCAACTGGAATACCACACTAGAACAATTGTTTTTTATTGTTTTTATGTTTGTTTGTTTGTAAATTCTGATTTTTTTCTGCTTTTAGTTATGCATTAAATGGCTTGTTACTTCACTGATGTAATTTAATTTAATTTTCATTTTGGCTATGTGAGATTGAATCATGTATATTTGGCAACGTATAGCTAATATTTTTTTCTTATTTTATTACAGGGAAATACTGATGCAGTATTTCTTGCTAAATTTCATCATGTTTTGTACCTTGTTCTCCAATTTGATCCTCCATGGAAATCCCCATCTACATTAAGATATTATTTGGATTTTCTTCAGTGTCCTATCTGTAAGAAAGGAACATGGTCCTTTATAGAGATGCTTGTAAGGTAAAAAAATTTAATGTTGTATTAGATGCAATAGTTATTCCAGATAAAAAGTTACCCCAAACCTGGGGAGGGGGAAGGAGGCTTGTAATGCTGTTATACTGAAGTCACATCTTCACCAGAACAGGTTAACTGTATGTGAAGGTCTAGAATTGTAACTGAGATTTGGACTTCTGCTATGTTTCAGTATGCGTTAGCTCACAGGTAGAAGTGTATCTTGGAAAGGAAAAGAAAGACATGTTTGTTCTCCTTTTTTGAAGAATGATTTCTTCTTTTAAACTTCTCAAAATTGCGATTATGTATTATTGCTGTTCTGGTGTGTATGTATATATGTATATACACAAATATATCTGCAGTTATGAGGCAAAGCCCAGTCTTATCTTAGCAAGAATGAAGCTTCATGTTCTATTTTGATTTTAATCATAAACTTCCTATACATGTACAAATACAGGACTCAGTTTATATAGCTGTTTGGCAAGTTTGTCCATGCTTTAGCTTAGGAACTCATTCTTTGTAACTTACATCAACAGAAACTAACTCTTCATGCGGTTGGAACAAAAACAGCACTTCTTATTACTGTCATAAAATCTTAAGTAATATTTAAATAGTTTGGTACAACTGTGATTAGAAGTGTGTAAATGTAGATCATAGTAACTGTGTATATAGACTTCAAGGGCATTGAATTGCTGTATTGGAATCACCATAATTGGACATGTAACAATTTTGATTAGGAACATGTCATTGTGCCATTGTAATGGAAGAGAATTTAAATATGAGAAAATATGTAAAATATTTTATCTTTTAGTACCTTTTGGCAGACTCTGGATACCTAGCAGTTGTATATCTGTTATTTTGTTGTGTCTATGTGCATGTTCTTTCTAATAGTAAAAATTCTAGCAAGAAAAATTTTGCACGCATTCAAAATTATCTCCATCATGTCAGACAAGCACTAGATTTGATCAAAAACTGTATTCCTGCCAAGTAACTTTGTGAACTGTTTCTGAACTGTTTATAGGGTGGATGTTAAGTCTATGAAATACTGCAAGACTGCCATGTAATTAAAGGATTTGCAGGAAGTTCTGTTAAAATCAGTAATTGTACAGTAAATCAGTTGAGACAGAAAAATACAGAAAACGTGGTTAAAGGATTCAGTTTGCACTATTTTCATCTACAAAACAAGGCCCCAGTTACAAACGTTAAGTTTTTGGAGAAAATGTGGCTTTAAAACCAGAAAGTTTGGCTTTTAAAATGATAAATGTTGCTGGGGAGCAAGGTATTTCCTCGTCAAAATTGTCCGAAGTCAAAGCTGCCTTCTTTGCCAATAAATCAGACTATCATTTCCGTCATACAAGTGGATTTTTTGGTGTTTATTTTTCAGGTCTTGCCTTTATTGCAGAACCATTTGTCATGCAGTCCCAGGTTCAGGAAAAGCAGATGAACAGAGGATAGTTCACAAAACATTATTGAAGTTTTTCTTTGATTTAGTAAAAGCTGAAGTAGAGTTTCTGACAAAAAGGTGGGTTTTAATAGGATAACGCTTTTATTACTTTTTCACGATTTCACATGCATTTTTTAATCTACATCAGATTGTATGCTGATTTTTGTATGTCTGTAATAATATCCTGTTTCACAGAGATGGTATTACTTAACATTTTTTTATATTTCTTAGTTCTCAGTTTATTTATTGTAATTGGTATTGTTTTTTTCTAATTGTGCTTTAAGACCACTAGCTTTTCACAGCCTTATTATTTCACTATATAACAAGTTTCAGTAAGCATTGAATTTTGCTCGTAAAGCTACATTTTTAGCTTTGCAATGTTTCCATATCTATTCCATAAGTTCGACAAGCAGTATTTTGAACATACTGATTTAAAAAAAAAAATCAATTAAATGTTACCTTTCACTAGGGAGATAATTATCTTTCCTCAGTTTATGAAATATAAAAAATGTCTTGGTTTTGCTCTGGCAGCCTTTATATATTAGCACAGTATTAGAATTCCTTCAGTTTGACTGTAATAGTCATCATTATTTTACTTATTATTCATCAGAAATTGTGTCTGATCTTTCCATACTTAAAAATTGCCAAACCTTTGTATGTTTTGACAGAAGATAAGGTTTCTGTCTAGTAACTATAGTAATCAAAGTGGCATAAAGATTTAGGTTTTTTCACTTGCTTCTTTTTTCAGTTTGGTTGAAGAGACCAATTCACAGCACCAGCAAGTAATGCCACAGACAGTTCTTCTGAAAACCTTTTGGCTGGGAAGCGAAACCTCAGTGCTTTTCACCAAACACATAAATATTCTAGCAGATTGGGTCATACTTTCCCATAGAGAATTGAACAGAACAAATGATGTGAGTATGAATTTTATGCTTTAAAATAATGAAGACTGACATATTTTTTAAAAGACTTTTTTTGTTCATTCCTTTGTGAGGAATTATATGTAAGTATCACAGCTGCTTGTTATATCTGCCTTTTGTTGTGAAGCATGCTGGTTTTTGCTCCACTAAAGGAAATGAATTGATCCATAAGATTCTCATATTGATCTGTAGAGAAGAAACGAGTCATGAGTAGCTTGTTGGCTACATTCAGATGTTCACATGCCCTTACCAGCAGGTATTACTGTAGTCATTAGGGACACAAGCTTAACACATCCTGTCAAACAATAAGGGGTAACAAAAGAGATGATTATCTTCTTTTACAGTGATTGTATTCAGGCAGCATTAGAAGGAGAGAGCTAAGAAAACAATTTTTTATTGTTTTCTACAGATAAACATTATTTTATTTTATTAAATGCCCCATTTTCTTCCCAAGTCTTTTAGTTTCATTTGGTATCTTCCCTAGATCTTTTCATAAAAATGGAATTGAAGGCAACTTAATTGCTGTTCTGTGACCTGCTGACCAGCAGGACATTGACCTGAAAGATACTGAGTGTCCTCTATACCACCTCTTTCTTTTCAGAAGCTAGAGGCCTTGTAAAACATCTTTGACTTCTTGATTCTCACATAAAATACAAACTTACTGCTGTCTCTGCGTTCTCTTTTAAATTATTGTGAAAGCACAGAATAAATAGGTACTTCATTCACTTTTTCATTACAATAACAGAACAACAATAGAAAATCAAGTATTCCAGAGAAAAAAGCACTTTCAATATAATAGCTACTAGTTCTTCATTATGTTAAGAAAGCAGAAAGATTAAACATAATGAGAGTTTCACTCATCTTACCTAGCCAGACCTCCTACCTTTTTTGAGGACTATCAAAGACAGATATTCTGAAACAGTGCTGCCTTTTATCCTTGGTCAAGATATTTAAAAAGTGCCTAAAATTAGGCTTCTATACCCATATTTATATTTAAACAACCTACCTTTTCAAAGGTCCTGAGCACCAAGCAGGCTCACATTCAGTTGATTTCAGTGGCCATTCTGATTCTTTGGAAAATGAGATTGCTTTCATATGTTTCCTGGTGTTGAGTGTGCAGTTTAAGTGTAGACATCTTTTTTTTTTTTTCCTACTATGCCTTCTTTTGACCAGTTCCTGTGCTGTAAGCCATACCTTTATCATGAACTGCTCTTTGCATAAGCAGAATAATCACTTGTGGCAGAGTGTAGTACATGTATGAAAAATAAAGGAAGACTAAAACACAGCATAAAAGATAGACCTACCTCTTGTTTAGATTTTATTTTTTCATAGTTTTCATATATGTTTAAATACAATACAAAAAAATATAGATATAAGAATTGTCCTTTCAGCACAAAGCCAAAATGCCTATTGTGTTTACATTTTGATTTGATGCACTATAATTATTGTGCAATGTCCTTGCAGATTTCTAGCCTAAAAAGCAGCTCCTCTATTCTGTTGCCTGATAATATCTGTAGTGTTGTATGTTCTTTCCTACTGCCTTGTCCTTTAGCTTCATATTTTTATAATGCATTTTTTTCCTTTCCATTTTTTGGCAAAAATAATCTCTAAAACAAAATGCTGTATTTTTACATACAAAACTCATCATTATTGCTTTCTGCACTCTCAGTTTTGTTTAGAACTTGAAATAATGATTTTTCTTATATTCAGAGACTCCCTTTAGAATTCCATGACATAGCTGAAAAGGTCAAAGGAGCCAAAAGAGCAGATCCTCCCCAGCTATGCAGACAGAACTGTGTTTTCTTTTCTTCTTCTTTTTTTTTTTTTTTAATTATTCTGGAGATGCATACATAAAAACATACGCCATTAAATAGAGCATATTGGGTGCAATTTTTCCCCCATCTATGTTTAAGGGTATGATTCATTGTTACCAGTTTTGTTTTTTAAAAACTGCTTACTTAAGAGGCAGCACATTCTCAATATACATGTAAGGCCACTTAGAAACCAAAATTAAAGGAATGGCTCAGGCAATCTTTCTATCCATATAGGCAGAGAAAATTGTGTGGTTTTTTTTTTTGCACAGTGTAAAGGGGTGACCATGTCTGCCTGCTTACATAAAGGTATGAGATCATGGAAAGACACAAACATGCCAATTGTGATATAGTAAACTTCCATGCAATTGTTCTGTGAAAATATCTGTGAATAAAAGCAGAGAAATAATTTAATGAAATTCTTTTTGAGGCATATCAAACAGATTCATTTCTAAGCAGTAAAAGTGATTTTTTTTTTAATTTTTTTTTTTTAGCTATTCAGAATTTGATGAGAAGCATCTCTTTTTATGTGATTCAAAGAGACTGCAACAATCAGCAATCAGAGGAGAGGGAAAGTATCTGTATATATTCCCTGTCATCTAGGGGTTTTTTTGCAAAAAATACTTAATACATATATGTAAACATATATAGATATACATGAGTGTGTAAAAAGAGCAAGCCGGAAACAGATGTAGTATCTGAAGTGAGAACCTCCAGGCTGAAATTCTGCATGAGAGTTGCTGGTTTTCTTGGAGTAAATACTCTGAAGGTTTTTCACTTTTCAGGCCCATTGTAACCTGTATCAGGAACAAAGAAAAATAAAGAACGAAGGGCTACAAAGACTATGGTTACATATGTGGGTGACTGTCATTACATATACAGGTGCATTTACTTTCTTGTGTTGGAATTTATCATAAAAGTACTGTAATAAAGTTAGTGACAGGAAATCGAATGCCCTCACTCATCACTGTGTTAATCTACTGCGACATCCTGGTGGAATAAAAGTATTCTTGTAGTTTAAAATGCACTGCCAAAGAACACAGATGTGTTTTTTTCCATCTCTTCATCTCTGGAATCAATATTGAATATATGGCTAAAATCATAGAATCATGGGAATGAGTCTATGCGTGTCATACTTCAAAAGTAAATAGGATTGATGCAGAAACTCACAAGGTTCCTTGAAACAGAGCTGTTAAATTAACTTTAAAATTTACAAAGGAACAAACGTATTATTTGTAACACTGAGTAGCCATTCAGTTAGGGCATCTTTTCATGCTGATACTGCCTCACTAAAAGAACCAGAACACTTGTCATCTCTGCTGCTGCTTTTTTTCTTTCTTTCTTTTTTTTTAAGGCTGTAATACACAGTCTGACAAAGGAATATAAAAGGGATTCATTCCAATTTTTATTTGCATTGTCTTTCATATTTCTAGTGTGCTTTCTTCCATGTTTCAAGTATCATTACAGTATGGTATAAATTTGTAGAATTGAATGTCTTTCTGTTACTCCCCAAAACTTTCTTGGAAGTATGTTTTAGACAGTTTTCAGAGTACTGTATAACCCTGAAAACATTATACCTTATAGAAAAGAACTCTAAAACGCATCTCTAAAATAACTCTCTAATTCAAAGTAAGAAAGTTAAAATGAATTTTCCCGTGACTTAAAAGCTTTCCAATGAGAACTTTTATATGAGTACTAAAACTTCTATCACTGGAGGACTGTACTTGACTCCTGAAAGCATTAAATGAAACAGCAATGGAGGAACTGGGTTTGCTAAGCTAACAGTCACCCGTTGTCCTTTATATGCTAACACAGTCAACAGCCTTTGTTCGCTTCAGTGCTTTTTCTGAGTTAGCATTGATTCTCAACTCTAACAACCAGTAAGAGAGTTTTGAAAAAAAATACTTAATTGGATCTTATTTAATTAGCTAAGCATGGTGTAGTGGGTTGACCTCAGCTGGCAGGTAAGCCCCCACTCAGCCACTCACACAGTCCCCCCTTTGCAGGATGGGAGAGAGAATTGGAAGAGCAAGAGCAGTAAAACTTCTGAGTAGGGATAAAGACAGTTTAGTAAGTGAAGCAAAGCTGTGCACACAACCAAAGGAATATAAGCTCATTCACTATATCTCATTGTTAGGCAGATCTTCAGCAGCTTCCCGGGAAGCAGGACTTCGGAACACATAGCGGTTACTTGGCAAGACAAATGCCACAGCTCCAAATGTCCCCCTTCCTCCTTCTTTGCCCTCCCCAACTTTTTTTGTTGAGGACAACATCATATGGTATGGGCTATTGCTTTGGTCGTCTGGGGTCAGCTGTCCTGGCTGCATCCCCCCCCCCAACCTCCTGTGCACCCCCAGCAAGTAGGCATCCAGGCTTTCACATTTTCCCAATTAGCACCCCCAGTCTACTTGCAAGTTCAGCAACTTGCAGGTTCCAGCAGTGTTCAGCAACAGGTAACACACTGGTGTGTCATTAACACTGGTTTAGGAACAAATTCAAAGCGTAGCACCATACAGGCTCCTGTGAATAAAATGAAAAATCTTTGCCAACCAGACCCGCTTTGGCATCATAAGTAATACTGTAGTCCTTTAAGAATCTTTTCAATGTGATTTGAAATACTACATTTTGTAGTATTACATTATTTGCAGGAATTTTAAAATTACGCATTTGCGGGGAAAAGAGAGATACTTGAATAGTTTCTTAATGCACCTACAAAAATCACGTTCTCATTCGCTGATTTATAAAGAAACAAAACTAAGTCAGGTTCAAGTCTGGTTAAAAGTTGAAGAATAAGTGGTAGGGCCAAAATCAGTGGTTTCTGAATATTCTCAATTTTCACTGATTGAAGGCTTGTGTTCCAGTGACCAATAGCCACATAATTTATCTAAATGATGGTGACCTCTCATTTAGAAGTATTTTTACATAATGCGAAATTGCCTTTGGTAATAGTATAGGACCTTATGTCATTTGTATGGGTAATTTGTTATTTCATATTCAGGAATAAGAGTTTTCATATAATGTTCTGAATATTGCTTTTGTATGTGTACAAAAAATCAGCGGGCTCCTGTGAATTTACTTTGTTACTGATTTGCATACAGAGATCACTTAGCTTTTTAAGAATTATGCTTATATTTTAAAAATATTGCTGCTGAAGCTTTTTTATTTTTTTCCCTTTATGTTAGGTTGGTCATTAAAAATATCAACTAAATTACAGGAAATCTGCAGCTTTAAACCAGCACTACAGTTGTAAAGCTGCAAAAGACTTTTCTTTAGGATTGATTTAGAGGATGTAGTCTCATGAGTTTGAAAGCAGGAGCTATTTATTTGCACAATGATGTTTTGGCATACATGGTAACATTCCCATGTCAGTTGGAAATGCTAGCTTCTTTTTCCTTTTTAATATTGTACACATATGTTTTCATGACTATGTTTGTATTTTTCTGTGGCTGAAAATGAAAATATTGTTAATAAGTTAATATTTCAATATTCTTAAAACAGATTATGCTTTAAGTAAATTAGAGCATTATCCCCTCATTTGTAACATTGAACCATTTATTTCATGATGAGAAAGCTCTTGGTTTGTACTGTTGTCAGAATGCCAGCTAAGCCTGTACCAGTTGGCGTTACCTGGGTTGTGTTCCTCAGAGTGCAGATATACTTAACTAGCAAAGGCAGCTGCAGCTAATGTACCACCAGTCAGATTTACTTTGCAACTGTATATCTGGCTTTGTGGAACATCATTTATACTTGCAGTATTAACACTCATTATTTCCATTTCCTGTCCTGTCCTGTCTGTGTCGTGTCTCCCATCCTCTCCACAAATTGTCACAGCTGAAGTAATACAACCTTGTGGTTTAGAAACATGAAAAAACAATGTAAATACTTGTGCTTTACATCTGCATTTACCTCAGTCTACGTCTGTATGTCCTTGATCCTGTCACTTACTTCTGTTAAAAATCAGCTTAGTCGATGCATTTCTGTAATTTATTTTTTTTTAACAGCTATTGACAGGGTTAAAGTATTCACCCAGTATTTTGCTTTGAGATCCAATGACGAAGAGGTATGCATAACTAAGGAAATTTGGGATGTTTTGAATTAGTTCTTCAATTTTTATTCCTGAATTCTGAGAAGATACAGAGTAATATATCTTGAAAATATTTAAATATTGGCAGAAAAAAAAAAATCATGTTGTTGACCTGCCATACTAGTGCTCCATTTTTTTTTCCATACGAGATCTCACATTTCATCTAAAATAATGTATTAGGATACAGTAAAGCAAGGGGCAAAACAAATCAAGCAGAGCTGAACAGAAAAAAAGGAATTAGGGCAGGAAGCTATCTCAAAGATCACATTCCTGACAGATTTTGTCTAACCAGATCTTAAAAGCTTTCAGTGACAGAGATTACCTCACCCCCCCACACAACGTTTATTTGTAGTTCTGTTTATTCCTTTTCTTTTGAATGACAAGAAAGGCTGTTAACTGTATGGGCAGTATGTATGTAGGTTTTCTGCAGATGATTTTGTAGTATTTTTATAATAAATTTCATCTGTGTCACAGTGTCCATTGTTCTCATATATGTCTGATTTATTGATGAAGCTCAAACTGCTTTGGTCTTTGGTGCTTTCCAGCTCCTGAGGGAATTGTATTAAATTATTTTAAACCAACCCTGAATGTATTTTGTTCTCAAAGGAGTATCAGACAAACCATTGATTGTGGAGCACAACTAAAAAAAGAAAAGTTCTGTTTCCTTTAAGTAACTCTTTAAAGTCTCAAGCTTACCAATAAGTACATATTTGATTCCATTTCTCTCTTATCCAAAATTGTGTGTTTCGAAGTATGCGTTCTTGTTCACTGGAATGCAGTGTATCAGCAGATGCTCTAGTGTAACTGTAGTGATTCTCTAGTAGAGCCTTAGGTGTAGGCTCTACTTAGACTCTGATAATTTTGTCAAATTAGCTTCATGTATTCTTACTATCTTGCATGTATTTTTCTAATTTTCACATTCAAAACTGACATACAAATCTGTGAATTTGGTGTGGTTGAACATGTGGTTGGAGGAATGTCGTATTTCAGACTCATTGCACAGAATATTTCTACTCGGTGGAGAAAGGTGTTGTGTAGACAGATCTGACTATCCTTTGCACATACTAACTTGGACACCAGAAACAGCATGCTACCGAACCTATAATAGTGAGGTGAAGTGCTAGTATGGATGAATACATATGTTAATGTGACAGTACCTCCTGGATGACAAGTTGTCTAGCTACACGTCATCTTAGTAACTCCTCAAGAAAATATGCTTTGCTTTCTTATCTGTGTATCCTTATTTTTCCTGCAGGTTCAGGGGAGAAAAAGCTAAGGCTAGTGACCTTACTTCCATTCACTTTAAAAATGCGGCTGCTGGTCTTTTTGGAAGTTTAATAGTAGAAGAAAGTTTCCTGATCCCACATACTGCCTAAGTTTTTTATGTGCAATAGAGTAGCACCTTACGACCTTACCCACCTTTTGGCACATATGTATGTGGTTAATCACACTGGGGGCTTTAGTTTCATGATGGTACCTTTAGGAACTGTGAATCCTAACAGAGCAAGGAGGCTAAGAGCCCTGTAATTATTAAATAAACACGAGGTTAACTAGCAAAAATGCAATACTTGAAATTTTACAGTTAAACAAAACCTATTTTGAAAATAAATTATTTTGTACTTGTAATCTTTGATCATATTTTGCATGGTGTTCTAGAAAGTATGTTTCCAAATAATTTGTAGTTCTCTAATGCCATATCTCAACTGGTATGGCATTAATGGCATAATTAATTTTGTTGACCTGGCTGCAACAGTTTGTTTTTAATCAGAGAGAGAAACGCCAGTGAAGAACTGATATGCCTTTTATTTGAAGATGTTCTCTGGCATTATTACTGGCACATTTTCAGTGTGAATTTACTATACAATACAGGTCTATAGATACTTTTTTTTTTTTTTTCTCCTTGTAGGCTTTCAGATGTGAAATAGCTGCTCTATTAAAGGCAATTCTTGGAACTGTAGTGGAGTATTGGATCATCTCAGGTTTACTTATGGACCGAAATGTGTTTTGTCAAATAGCTGATGATTTAGCACAATACGTTGCCATTGCTTGTGACGGTGAGTGTTTGAAATGCTTCTCAATCTTTTAATCAGATATACCAAAGAAGTCCTAAATTAAAATTCTCAGTTTACATTCAAGTTATGTTTTACCTTCTTTTGCAGCCATGCTGTCTTACGGTGTGATGTGTATGCAGGAAACTGTTTTACTCTGTGTGTGTGCATGTGTATGTCTGTCCCAAGCAAAGACCAAATAGAGAGAGCTTTCCTATTAAAATCCTTTTAAATAAATCTCTATAGGTATTAGTGCAAAAGCAAGATTAAAGAGTGTGAAGAGGAAATAAAATCTTTGCAGTTCTCTTGTCAGTTTAGGAGGAAGTGTAAGCATATCATAATAAGCCATAACTTCAGAGAGGCAATTCGGGACACCTTTGCTCAGACCAATTTTCAGATGAGACCTTTCACTCAACAGGCTTGATCTTATTTGTTAAAGGCATTTCAGCAGTAAGTCCAAAAGCTACCCTGAAATTTTGGTCCTTACAGACATCAGATGGAAACATTTCAATGTCTCATTCCAAATCCTTAGATTTAAAGGACATTAATGGGGTAGGGTGGGATTCAGCTGCTCCTATGAGTATCATATATCTATTGTTCCTCTTCAATTAATATACTAGATGAAGAGAAATGTTATGGCTCGGACCGTTGCCATTCAACATCAGCTGTGTTATTGGTTGTTTCAGCAATTGAGGATGAGGAACTCAACTGGACCGAAAAAAATAATCTGAAGAAAAGACTGAATATTTTTAATTTTATATTGAAACTTCATTCCCACCATTTTTTTTTTGTTGTTGTTATAGAATCATGGGATGTAGAGAAAAGGTGTTGTAGAAAAGGCATGTAGAGAAAGGTGTTGGTTAGACTTCATTTGAAGTGCTGTTGCCTTCTCCACCTGGACACTTGAGAAGAGCTGTCGTGAAAAAACAAACAAACAAAAAAAAACAACACTGAATTCTATGTCTCTAGTCAAATAGTTTGACTCTGGTCTTGGTCTTTCCTATGGAAAGTGAATGATCAGAACCATTATAACCTGCCTCAGATTTAAAAAAACACAACAAAAAACAAACCAAAAAAAAAGTTGGAACTTTGTAGTATTTACGTCAGTGGAGCTTTTAGTATCTCCTGCTACCTCTCCAAAGGATTTTCTTTTTAAATTAATTTTTATATGCTTCTTCATCCATTCAGACCATTCATAGGAATAACATTCATAGTCTGGTTGTAAAGAATAAAGATTATTTGACATTATAATTGGTGATCACTGGAGCTCACTTCAGTCCACAGGACTTAAAGTGTGAAAAACCATAACAGAATTTTCCTAAGATTCTGTCAATCTTGGAGTAGAAGACACTTAAATGTTATTCTTGTTTTGATTGTGTCTGTATACCACTTACTGTGTGAGCATTTCTCAGCAGAGCAGAATACTACCTCAGTACAGTAAAGACCTTGGCAGACCTTGCTTTCCACCTTTTTCAGGTGCTATTTTGATGAAATTCTACTGCTAGAATCAAAATGCAAATATAACCTTAAGAAAAATCATCCATTCCATCTCCTCTAAAAACAAATACAAAACAAAACAAACAAACAAAACCCCAAACAAACAAATAAAAACAATGAGGTAGGCCAGAGCTAAGCCTGAAGACAGGTACATCTGAATAGTATTGGAATTTGCTTAAGGTCCCATGTAGAATTTGTAGGTCGCCCTGCATTACTTAATCAGATTTCTTTGTTTGTGTTACATACATATTACCTAAATTGTGTTTGTATTATGTCACATGAAATTTTAAAGGTGATCACTTGCATAATTTCATCAAATGAATAATTTCATTCTCAAAATCAATCTAGAGCTTTTATAAGGTTGTGTTCAGAGCATTTTTTAAAAGTGCTTAATATTGTAAGAAGTGGTGCTTTGTCTTTTAAAGTTTGATGATCATTGTCTAAGAAGCTGGTCTTGTTATCAGATGATGGATACAATCTTTTTTAATATGACTATTTTAGTAATTCTAATAGAGAATAACTTACAGTAACTGCAACAGTAGAGCTCTTTTTCTTCCCTTTGTTTTTATCCAGATTTTTCAATACATGATTTACAAATGTTCATTTGTACCATACCATCCCTCTGGCTTCAAATGTTTGTGGCAGAAGCAGTTTTTAAAAAACTGTGTTTACAGAGGAATGTAACTATTTCTACAGAACCTCTTTCTCTTCAGAAAATAGTAAGTAACTCTTACACTCTTTAATAACCTAGGATACTTAAGTACTTAACAAATAATTAGATTTGCGAAAGTCTTGGAAAATATCTTTCTTTTGTGGTGTAAGGTCTTGGTCATTGCATGTATGCTCTTCCACCTGCAGTAACTCTTCTGCATTTATATTTCTATCTGCCTGAGAGCAAGGTTCAAAACCATAGTGAAGTTTTTCTTACCAGAGAATTGGTAACACCTCTTCGAGTTAATTAATCTGTTTACATGCAGCTAACATGGAAAGTCAAAAGGAAAGCTTTTTAAAATAATCTTTGATATGAATACTTTTTTGCAATATTATGTCTGTAATTAAGGAAAATGCAAAATACTGCATGGTTTTCCATGGATATGTTTTCCTTCAGATTTTTATTCTACTGTGTCCAAGCATTTGTTAGATACGAGATTTTATTATTCTGAACCACAGCGTCTTCCTATGAATTTCTCCTCTTAAAAGCTTTCTCCTACTTGCAAACCTTTTCTTGCCTTCAAATCACAAACTGTGATAGCTGATGAGGAAATATATAATGAAATTCTCAAAACCACAGTCACTGTCAGGATACACACACATCAGGAAGATCACACAGCAATGACATGACCTAACTTAGAGCCACATTTCAGTAACTTCTATGCTAAAGTCTAACCAGAATATGGAATTCTTGAGTGTTATGGCCTGAAGTTGACAGGTAGAGTTAAAGAAAAACAAAGTCAAACTTAATAATTTTTTCCATACATAAGTTTTCTCAAACTTTACAGAAATTTATTGTGAACAGAGATCATTGTTTATTAATACATTGTGTTTAAAGAGAGCTTGAACAAAAGACTGACAGAATTTCAAAAATAAACCAACGAGATCTAATATTTAACGTATGTTGCCAACACATATGTAGCAGGAATCACTATTTTTAGTATTGCCATGACTACTAATCACTCTCTGCAAGAACTTTAAAAAATGTTAGCAGAGCCTGAATAAAAGTTCATGGGTTTCTATGGCTTTCCTTAGCATTCTTTCTTTCTTGTTCCATACAATAAAGACTGACCATTTTCCAATTTTGCTTGCTCTTCTCATACAGCATTTATCAGCTAGGCTTTCCTATGGGTTTAAGCAGTGCTCTCCGACTCTCCGCAAGTAACTGTACAGTGAGTTCCTTCATTGCACGCTGCTTGCATAATCTTCAGCGATGTGTTACGTACTCAAAGCCTTCTTTAATATTCTTTGATCTAATGACTAATCATGCAGTGAGACCCCTCACTGGACTATGCTTTTGCCAAACTGCAAAATCTCGCATGACTTTTTGAAAAGAGGGTCAGATGTGGGTTGGAAGCTCTGTATTGCCAGAAACGAGCTAAAATACCTACAATGCTATCCCAATAATGAAAGAACACTTAAGAGCTAACTGACTAGCTTACTGCTTTCACAATGTCCAAAGGCTTATTCCAACCCTTAGCTTAGAAGGGATGAAAGAGGGGAGTATTTCTTTGCTAAGTTGCTCCCTGAGCTGGGGGAAGAAAGCTTGTAAATACTTCCATTAAGTAAGTGAGAATCAATTAGCTTTTCTTTAGTCCAGTTATATCCAGTTAAAGAGATGAATATGTTCTCGGCTACAGAAAAAAAAAAATCCCACCTCCTGGCTCAGACATATCTCACTCACCTCTGAGGCTAGCGTATGAGTTGTTGTGAACTACAGCAATATTAAAATAAAGATCGCAGAGCTGACAACAACCTATATGTGCAAACATCACTTAGGGACCATATTTTAAAAAACTGAGATGCAGTACCCTGTGGGTGGTGAATGACTGCTTGTACATGAAGTGCAAGAACAGAAAAAAGACTTTTAGTTTACTTTACAGAAACTCACTGAAAATGTTACTTTTGCAACAGGTCTGTTCCTATTTGCCTGCCTTGAGAGAGTTAGGGATGTGTGAGACAAGAAAGATACGTAAAGCAAAGAAAAAGAAAACAGGGCGTTGGCCATGCCCTGAGTCTCAAAGGGCATTACAGATGCTAAATGGTGATAAGCAGAACCAAGTCAAAGTGCTGCCTGATCTACCGTAAGTAATACCTATAACATCACCAGTTTTATTCTGCTTTGGGGGACAGCTTCTGACCTGACACATTTCTTGAACTTTATATGACCTGTTTTGTTGTCTACAAATTACTACAACTGACAGAAATCTCCATTTTAGACCTGTAACACCTCTGGTGTGGGGTTCCCCTTTTCTCCCCATCCTCCATCTCTGCATACATGCAGACTGATGTAGTAATATTTTCCCAATATTATAAATAAAGGATACATAGAGAAGTTGAACAATTCACAGAATTACCTTTTAAAAAAGTTTAATTGTGGGTAATTTAATTTTATTGCTGTTTTAAATACAGTTATAATTAAATGACATATAAATTACATAGTTAAGACATTTTAGAAATAACTCTGAAATTCTTAGATCTAAGTACGATACCTATACACATTTTAAAGTCTTTAGGTACATACACTCTATCCAAAAAAATAAAAGAGTGATTTTAGATGTGTCTCCTTTGCTCTCTTTTCAGTGACTTAGTATTTAGTAAGTGCTGTACAAGGACGCGTAGAGCAAGGGAGAAAGTTGGGGCTTCAGACACCAAAGAGAATTGCTACATTTTAGCTGAAGAAGCGCATTTTTACAGGAGAAATGTTAAAGGTATTCTATGTATCTAATTTATGTTAAGAACTTTATATGGTTAGAATCGGCAGTTTCAGGTTTAAAAATCTTGACCTTATGAATGCTCAACTAAAATGATGGCTTATGCCCAAGAATTATTTTCTTATGGTTCACATTTCTTTTTGTCAATGTCTGTTTGAGAGGAGGAATTGTATATATGGTGGAATAAAGCTGCCTTCTTCATTCCCCTCCCCCTCCCAGATATTAAATACAGTGTACAGCTTGTGTGAGCTCATTCCAGGCTTGCCCGCCTTACTTTGCTAATCCACCTCAACCTGTGCTTGGTAGGATCAACGTCTTCTGATTTGAAAGTATAATTCAGTCTTCATCTCTTTCAGTCCTAGACATTTTGTGAACAAAGACTGTGGAGTATGCTATGTTACATAGCTGTGTTAAGCATATGGACTGTTTTCTTCCAGGCATTCAGCCCAGACTATGAAAGGCATTTGGCTTTTGTCTTAGCTATACTGGAACCCAAGTACCTAAGGAATAAAACAGCACTGCAGTAATTCATTCAGTTCCTACTTATTACACAAATGCAATAAATTGTACTTTACATGAGGCTTTACCTCAACAGAATTACTCACTGGAACTACTTTTTATTATCTTCATCATCAGAAATTTACCTATATCACTTAAAACACAACTATTAATCATGACACCCAAGAGAAGGCTTAGGAAAAACTAGCAAATAGAACCTAGGATTGTTCAAAAAATTATAATCAGAATTGTATCACAAACACTGAAGGACAAAAAAAAAACCACCTCACCCTCTTTTGGGATTTAAGAGAGCTTCAGTAACAGAGCCAGACCATGCATTTTTAAAATTGGTTCACTTTCTCTTTATTGCTTTTGCAAGTAAAATTGATGTGAATTATTACATGCTGACTTCTACAAAGAAAAGTGAGCTGAAGGACTACAGGAAAAAATGCTTTTTTTTCTATTCTTTCCCTGCCAAAATTGTAAGTAGTATCTACTGTTGAAAGAATGAGTATGGAGCTGACAGATTTACATAGTGAAAGTATTAATATAACAAAATACGCTATGTTAATCTTATTGCAAACGCTGAAGAGATTTAGCCAGAGATATTCTTCATTTCTAAGATGTTTGTTGCATCATCTTTCACCTGGCATCAAGATTTTTCTCTGGCTCTTGTTCAAACCTAATCATTTACTTGAAAGCAAAACAGTGTTCAGAATGGGTCTGAAGTTTTTATCATGCAGAGACTAATGGTGTCTTTATATATAAGCAGCAGTTCTCAGTTGCTTGCTGTTCAATTTTTCACACTTCAGTTTTACATGATACCAAGGCTTGGTATTTTTTTTTTCAGAGGATTTTCTTTTTTGTTATTATTATTATTATTATTACTATTATTATTAGGACCCCTTCATGTATTTCTCCCTCTTTTCCCCCTTCCCTTGCTACTGTAGCCAAGTCAGACAGCCTATTGAGAAACAGCAAACCATCTGTTAACGGATTTGAAGTTCTGAATTATACTTGAGTGTGTAGAGGCACTCGTGCTTAGCCAGAAACATTCATTTGAATTAAGCTATAAATGCTGTGTAAAAAGAACCATACATTTTAACGTAGGTTCATGAATAAATTTAAGGGAGGGCAACTGCACTCTAAAGTTTTATTGCTTCAAAACCCAGTATTTTTGGTGTTCTGTGATCACTTGGTGCTTTTATAGTGTGATTGAAGCTTTAAACCTTGAACTGGGGGGAGATAATTCCTGTGTTAAACCATTTGCAATACAATTTCATTGCTGGATCTCTGGTGGAACAGAAGCGCTGTGGGTTTTTTTTTTTTGAATTTTCTTAAAAGATGGTTAAACAGGATAAAGGAAAATCTTACTCATTATTGAATTTTCTGGCATATAGCCAGGTCTCCTAGTTCCAGGCACTTTGATTATTTTCTTTAGTTGCTATCTTGCCTAGTCTAGTGTAATCTATTAATTTTTTATGGTAGGAGAGACAGCCCTGCATGAAGCTTGCATAAGAAACAAAGTGGAGAGATTGATTCAGCTTCTCTCTTCCCCTGGAATAGAAATTAATGTTAAAGGTAAGTTATTCATTTTCTCTACAGAACTAAGAAATTAAGCCAGATAAGGAACTGTTAAACATCCTTTTGGTAATGAAGTTTATATTTATGCTATGAAAACTGCCTTTATTATTATAACTAACAAAATCAGGACTTCATAGCAAACATTGCTGAAAGGTTAATTTTAAATTAAATGTACTTTAACATCACATTTTGTATCAATTTTTAAAAATGCGATTTTTTTATCATGTTTTTCAATAGAAGTTCTTATTTTGAAATCACATGTTGCCACTGTCACCATAATGAATGCTAAAAAGTCAACTGTTTTGCTGTCTAATGAATTACGTTATTAGCATTTTAGTACTACTTCTGCTGTTTTAAAACTTCCCTTGATTTATAATTCAGACCATGCTGGCTGGACGCCTTTGCATGAAGCCTGTAACCATGGCAGCACAGTGTGTGTCCATGAAATTTTGCAACGTTGTCCAGAGGTAGACCTGCTCAGTCAAGTGGACGGGGTGACTCCTTTGCATGATGCACTGTCAAATGGACACGTAGAAATTGGCAAGCTGCTACTTCAGCATGGGGGTGAGTGCATATACGCTAAACTGGTTTAGGGAAATTATCCTGTTCTGAGTCCATACGAAGTTTGTGGTGCTTTTATTAATGGTTGCATAAAATAAAATTTTATTATAAAATATTTACTTTAAAACATTTTTAAGCCAAGCTGTTTTGGTCACAATAAAAATATTACTGTTCTCACACTTATCTTGATCAGCTGAATATGAAATTAGCCAGGATTTTCACTTTTGTTTCCAATATGATAATGTTTTTATTCTGTATTTTACACCATATGCATTGTAACTATATCCTCCAAACTAATTAACAAAGATAAAGATTACCTATTCACCAAGTAAAGCTAAGGGTTTTCTTTTGTTTTGATCTATTTTTACTGTAATGCAAAAATAGATCAGTAAATCTCTATATAATCATGTATTTCAATTTAAATTTGTTCAGCATTTATGAAAATTAATGTGATGGTCTTTGAAGAACACAATTAGCTTGGTAATTAGTTTAAGAAAGGAATCTATATTGTAATTGTGATAACTGCTGTTTAGGGATAATAGTGGGAGGGGCGCCTTAGTTTCTAAAAAAAGATACATTGCCCCTTAGGCAGACACGTGATAAATGTTTTGAACAGTATGTTTTTTAAGTGACAGGGAACTTGTATCTTGTGTTGAAATACCCCGTATCAACATAATTAACTTAACATGCTTTTTAAAACAAAACAACAGCAAAGAATGATCCTGGATATCAACTCTTCTTTCTTTTAATTTATTTACTAAAATGGGTATTTGCGATATCCTTACTCTTGACCTACAGTGTCAATTTAATCTCTGTGTTATATGCTGAGTCCAGATTTTTTCAATAAAAATCATTCTGCTTGTAGCCTTAAGGTAAAAGAATGCACTGTATTTAGATGGCCTATTACTTAATTAAGCTAGAGAAACAAAAATTTTATTTCATTCTTGGCATAAGACCCTGTGTATTTACAGTCTTCTCCTGCCCCCTAAAGGCTGTCTCTGTCTGTTGTACAAGCGCCGGCTCATGATCTATACATTCATTCCTTTGCAGTTTCACCTCTCTGTGTTTGCTGAGCTTCAGTTCTTGGGCTCCCAGGTGTTTTATATATCTACTGAACCACACATCTGACATGCCAAGCCAATACCTGGGCTCACTTCCATCGGTCTAAGTGATGCAATAGCCAATAATGTAGTAAGCCCAGCTCCTCAATTGGAAACGGCATTGCACTGATAGATGTGCATTTTTCCTCGGCTATTGTGAAGAATAGGTAGTGGATGATCCTGTTGTCCTACGGGAAGAGCTCTACTTGCACTTGCATTCATCAAAGTTTTCTGGCAACTATAAGGCTGCATGTGCCCTTATCTTTGCCTTTGTCACACTCCGGGTTTTGGCCTGTCAAGTAGCTGACAAGACTATGGTAGAAAACGTGTTACCCATTCAGTCTGGATTTACTCTGCTCAATAACTTAGAGCACAGCTCTGCAATAACTTCTTCCCTTTCTGCAAAAAGGTCCTCAGCTTGCAGAACTTAATTATTTTACATAGTCAGTGAGGGAGTAAAACAATATAGCTTCAATCACAGGGAAGTTAGAAGCTCTAATAACAGTAAAGTCATGCAATGAGTAATCTTTTGTAATTAAAATATATTTCTGAAAACACACTAAAGTTATGAAATTGCATCATTTCTTTTGCATAGTAACCCAAATTTACATGCGAAGATTTATGTTGTTCTCACCTTTGAAAAACACCACCTGTAGTGTTACATCCCTCTTCATTTTTTTCTTACTGGTGTGGCCTTTCTTAAACTTATCAGGACATCTGTAAATTGTTTAAATATTAATAGCTCCATTGTACTAATAAACAGGAAATATTGAAAGAATGTAGTATGAAAAGAAATATTATTTTCTTATTCTCTGAATAAGAAAACCATGTCCCACTTAATTACTTTAAATCCAATTACTATAGTAATTATTTTTTGCAACGATCTGCTGAGACTAAATTTTCTAGCTCAGTTGAGGAAGACTAGGATTCCTACCTCAGTAGTTTATCTTGATGCATAGCTTAGGACAAGGTTAGCCACGCCAGCCAAAAACGTAAAATAAAGACCATCATAATAAATTGCCTTTAATTTTGAGACAGTTTCAGTAAATAACCCAGCCTGTAAATTTCTTTGTGAAATTGTACATTGGTACATTGCTACTTGAAATTTTAGGGGTAAGGTACATTTGAATTTCTTTCACATTTCTGTATAATAATCCTTGACTTTCAACATAGCAAAACCAGGAAGAAAATTAAAACTATGTCATAAAGAAACTGTTACAAATGTTCTCTCTGCATGTTCTAAATTGTGTTCAGAATCACAGAATCATCTAGGTTGGAAGAGACCTCCAAGATCACCCAGTCCAACCTCTGACCTAACACTAACAAGTCCTCCACTAAACCATATCACTAAGGGCTACATCTAAACGTCTTTTAAATACCTCCAGGGATGGTGACTCAACCACTTCCATGGGCAGCCCATTCCAATGCCTAACAACCCTTTCAGTAAAGAAGTTCTTCCTAACATCCAACCTAAACCTCCCCTGGCGCAACTTTCGCCCATTCCCCCTCGTCCTGTCACCAGGCACGTGGGAGAACAGACCAACCCCCAGCTCTCTACAGCCTCCTTTAAGGTGCCTGTAGAGAGTGATGAGGTCTCCCCTGAGCCTCCTCTTCTTGAGGCTAAACAACCCCAGCTCTCTCAGCCTCTCCTCGTAAGACTTGTTCTCCAGATCCCTCACCAGCTTCGTTGCCCTTCTCTGGTTGCAAATGTCTAGCTCATCAGTTGTACCAACATAATAAAAATGAGTTTAAACAGACTCCTAGTTTCTGGCAAAAAAAATAATCTTGATCAGCTGCCAGCTGGAACATGTCATTATTATTAATGTTTGTATTTTTCTTGCAGGACCAGTCCTTCTACAGCAGAGGGACTCCAATGGAAAATTGCCACTGGATTATGTTCAGTCCCTACCAGTAAAACAAGAACTTTTGAACATTGTTCATCCAGAAGAGAAAATTGGAAGATTCTATGAACGCACTGAACAAGATTACTGCAGTCAGCAAAGAGAACTGTGGTTGATTTTATTTAACAAGATGCTGCTAAATTTTTGTTCAGTTTATAATCTGTTTTCACCCTTTACTTCAACTCTGAGAAAGGTAGCTTGTTCAAGCAGACTTCCAGTAAGGGCTCATGATTACTATAAGATGGAAAGTACGTTTTCTGCAGATTGGTTAGTAGATATGTACTTTAGAGAGCTAGAAACTTTTAAAAAGCTACCACAGTTTCTTCAAGAGATATCTACAAATATATTTCTTTTTCCAGGAGAACAGATGAAGGCTTTATTAGCAACTCTGGAAACTGTGGTAGAGGCAAATCAGCTCTTTACTTAAATCCTTTTAACTGGTAGCTTCCAAAACCAGTTACCATTAGTTAAATCTTGATGGCTGGCCATTGATAGTTGGCTAACAGTTTTTCTGGCAATTAAGAAGTACAAATTTCACAGCCCTACATGTTTTTATCACCCATGACATCAATACTTTCCTCTAGTCGAACCTGGAAATCAGATGTATTCATTCAGTGCATTTTTTTTCAGGCAAAATTTATCTAGCATTGCCTTCTAGTTGTCAGACAGCTCTGGATGCCTGTGACCACCTCAGGAAGGTGCTGTATCATTTGCACTAAGTAAAACTTTGCTTTTTCTGGCCTCGTAATCTTTATCAGCAGTCTCATGCCATAGCTCACTTTGGTTTCCAAAGGTAGAGCCTCTGCTGTTAAAGTGAGTTGGATGCTACAAAAAACAGTTTTTCCTTTTTAAAAGTGTGTACCTACATATTTTCTTGTCTTTTAATAAAAATGATATTTTACCTGTCAATAAAGAAGAACATAGGGAAAAAGAAATTTATTCTCTCCATTTTTATCTTGCTTATCTCTGTCTAGTAAAAAGTGAAATTACATTTTGGAAATTACATCTTGCAAAATTAAAAACGTAAGGTAAGTATACCTTCTGATTTCAGAAATGGTATACTGTCATTTCCCTGGTTTTTGCTAGTTTGTTAGAAAACGTCACACAAAGATGCACCATGGCACTCATGGTCATATTAGTTTGTGCAGGGACTACACCAAGGAGACTGGCTGAGGTACTCAGGCTTTATACAGGACTCCAGTTGGTATCACTGACTGGAGCTGTAAAACCATCAGGACATCCTTCTGCTTCCCAGGCCAGTGATGCTGTGGAGGGCCAAATGTACCTTCAGCATAACTTACGGTATCACTGGCTCTGCGCTAACTCAGGCTGGTTCGCAGTGGTTTGATAAATCCCGTACGCTGGTAATGCATAATATGGTCTTGGTAACATGCCTGGGATTCCCTCCACTAAAGATGCTGGTGGAAGTAGTGGTACAAATCTAGCTATGTTGGCCGGAGGAATTTACTAAGGATTAGACAAGACAGTTTAAGTATGTACTGGGCATCAGATTCTGACACTAAGCATGGATCTCCTTAAAAATTACAGCCCATTTAATATGAGAATTTTGTTCTCCATTCTATGAATACATGTGAACTACACATGATAAATCCTCTAAACTAATCCTCTAACCTAATTTGGGATTGCGTGCTACATATTCTATCAGATGGTCCTTTTAATTAATTAAGAAAAAGAGAAAATCCTGTGCTGTTCTTTAAAGGTATCGAAGCTCCTGCAGCAGCTGAACTGTATAATTGTGCTGCGTGAGGTTGGGGATCTCAAAGAGATGCATATTTTGGAGAACTCTTTCTGCACATTTATATAGTAATGACCATTCTTCTTGACATGTATCTTGGTAGAGATTGAGTAACAAAATGGTTTAAGACTAGGTCTGAGAAGATACGCTTCCAAGGGAAGTTTCTCTCTTCCCCTTTCCAAGGAAGAGAAGGAAATGCTGCCTTAGAATGAGGACAACTGATCCTTTTTTTTTTTTTTTCTAATGGATTCAGTAAAAGATCAAGAATAATTCAAAATTAGCCTTCAAAAGGAAGGTACTAATTAGCAACGTTTCCAATTCTTCTGTAGTAGCAATTTATAATATTAAAAAAAGGAACCTTAAAAGAAAGGGTGTGGATAATAGCTGCTTCTGAAATTGATGTTGCTTGACTAGAGGGAATAAGTTACATTGATGCAGCTGGCTTGCAGCACATTAAAACTTCCATTTAGCCTTTCTGCAGCTGAGATATATGATCTCACAGCAATTAATCTACTGAAGATGCTCAGACTGGTTTGGTCTTGGAACCAGATCTTCATTACAAATGTTCAGTGTTTATTAATGACTGATTATTATTTTCATGCAGAACAGCCTACCCTAATAGAATAAAGGGTCAGCTCATATTTGATTTGTTTCTGTTTGTGCCCTTTTGATTTTTCTCCAGTAAAAGTAAAAAAGCAACCCCCAAAAAGCCTTTGTTCTGTGTAAGATGAACTAACAACAAACTTCAGTATTCCCTGTTGCAGGGCATGATGAAAGAAATGCTATGCACTTACTTTGTAAGGAATGCAAAATATGTCGGCAATATTAAAGTTTTCTTTAATTATGAATTTGGTAGGTAATCGGGAACTTAAAATAATTGTGACTCAGAAAACCATGGGAAAAGAATTCTGATGGATCTGAAAAAGCAAATGTTTCAGAATATTCATACCTATTCCTAATATAGTATATTAATGAAAGAAATGAAAGCAAGAAAAGCATTGTTTTGGTCTGATAGAGGGATTCTGTGCTTAATCCAAGTTATTCTGTACAGTTATTTGCTATTATGTTGTGTAGTTGGGAAAAAAAAAAAATCTGTTATTTATAAGTCCTTCTTACCTATTTGAACTAGTTTCAGAGTCCTCTCTCCAACATATTGTAGAAATGTTCCCAATGATTATTAACATTACAAAATGAAACATCCAGAAGTTAGGTATGTAGGATATTTCTGCTTTTTAAAATCCTGATCGTTATGCAGGATATTTTCCACTTCCCAGTTTAGTTACAAGAACGAACAATACCAGCCAACATGTCCCGCTTCCCATCTTCCCTGCGTGCCCATGTTTCACAAGCCAAAGCACTTCACAAGTGCTCACGTCTTCATCCTCAACCAGTCCAGGCCTTTAGCAAGTTCTTCAGTTTTCTCCACCTTCAGCGTGCCGTTGGGAAATGTCACTTTTACACGTACATGCACCAAGTGCTGCCCTGATGAGCGAACAGTAGTCGGTGGCAGCACAATAGTTGGTAGGAGGAAAACAGAAGGTAAAGCACACTGCGACGTGCAGTCAGGAGTTGTAATGGGATGCAAAGTTGATGCTCAAGCCTAAAAAGCGGCCAAAAAGAAGTTACATGAAGCCAAACTTCAGTTGTATATTTTCTCTGACACATATCCTTTGTTTCACAACACTGCCGTTGCTGGACATGAAGCACAACAGTTTATATGCAGCCTGTTGGTACCTGTAAAGACACTTTTCCTGGGTGTTTATTGATTTCGGAATGGTAACACGTAACACTTAGCAAATAAATTACTAAAGACAGCATACTAAGCACTGGCTTGGACTTTTGCTGTCGTTGTTTTATGAGCAAGGCTTAGCTCACACAGTTTAAGTGTTGCTGTGGCTTTGATGACTATTGAAAGTTTGTTATTGGAAGGTGTTATTGAAAGCTCAGTGCCAGGGCTCCCTTCTTTAAAATACCTAACTCTGGACAGTTCTGAAGCTCTTCCCTGCACCACCTGAGTTGCTCAGTCCCTGCATTCATAAGGGGCAGTTCCACAAACGCCCTGTGCAGTGTTAATATCAGCCCTCTGCCTTGGGCTAGCACATTCAAGGACCATGCTGGGCATCATGCCATGCTCCCTTGTGGTCGAGTGCCTGGTAAAGCCAGAGTCATCTGCAGTTTGGTGTCGTGAAGGCACGGCTTTCGTCGTGCGGCCCGACATTCAGCTTGAGCTGGCTGCAGTAAGACTTTTTTTTTCTTCTTTTTTTAACAGGGAATCCAATTTAGTGACTGAACAGATCAATCTGTGTGAGTAGGCATTTCTTCATGTCTTGTGCCACATGCAGATGTAAATATGAATGACTGTGTGTTTAATCCATTGGTGAAATAATATACCAGTCTAAGTGCCAACCCCAGAGGAACACCATGAAAAACTTCACTTATTATTCCCCACTGAACACTGTTCAAAATCTGTCAGATAGATAACTCGTTTTTTAATCTGTTAAACACAAATAATTCTATACTGTATTAATCATCAAAATGTAATATATAAAGATCCCTACAAGTTCATAAATTTATCATCATATTTACCAGTATATGAAATGATGCTTCTTTAGCAAAACTGATCTAAAAATTACACTTTGCCAAATATTCATCTCTGCTGTCATATTTAGATGAAGATATTACAAATGTACCTAATTTATCAACAAAATGTAAAGATCTGTTTGAAAAAAATAGACTCTAGTTTGCCAGAGTTATTTTAAGTCAGGATATCAATAGAAACTTGTAGCATATTTTAGGTAGCATATTTTCCTAGAAATGCAGAAAAAAAAAAAAAAAAAGATGATACTGAAAAAAAAAAAAAAAAAAGGAGGGGATAATCTAAGGACTATTTAACAGAATTTGTCCTGCAGATGGGCAGGGAGCCTTGTGCAGAACAGATGAAATGGTAAAATGGTAAAGCTGTAGAGCTTCAGTAACACTTTCTGCACAGGCATCTGTGAACCAAGTGTTGGAGAGCATGTTCCGATTTCAGCAAAAAATAAACAGAAATATTAAAAAAAATACCTCTACCTGCCTAATTCTGATGATAATATACACGATAAGGTAAATCAGACTATTTATTGGTTGTTAACAACACCAGGTATTACTAGAGGCTGCTGGCACAAGGCAAGGAAAGAGAAAGAAGTAGAAGCAGTGCAAAACTCAGGTCCGGTTAAGAAAGTATTCTTTCAATACAGGTTTCATTAATCTTTCAGGAGAGCTATCTTATTGAAGCTGGAAAATTGTCATTAATCTTGAACGTAGGAGAAGTGAGAATAAAACAGTGGAAGACCAAACAGTCAGCTTATACAAATTGTTGAGAGTGCTGACACAGGGAAGTTTGCCCATTGTGGCTTGTCACTTGCACACAGCTGAAGTCTGATTAATCTAATTCTTGTCTTACCTAAATGAGCCTGTATACATTTGCTAAATGTCACCGTTTTTCATCAGAATCATGTAAAGAAGGCCTCATTCTTGTTTAGCTGCCAGTACACCTAAATCACTTTGCTCTTGTACTTTAAAATAAGAAGAAGTGGCTCTTAATATAATTATCCATACACCAAATCGTTTGTAACCAATGGTGCTTTTGATAATTCAGGGAAGGCATAGCTAATCTGAAAAATAAAAAACAAACTAATCTAAGGAGATCTATATTTAAAAAGAATAATCATAAAACTGCAGACTAAATAGCTTATCTTGCTGATTTGTTGTTTACCTCACTTGCCAATTTAGTCTTAAAGCATATTTCTCATTAATGCTCCCTCTCTTATTTTCTTCAGAGGATGTTGTGCTATCTACCCCAATACGTGCATGTCTGTTGAAATTTTTCTCTGAGAACAAATACGATCTGGCAGTTTGAGGTGGTCATCCAAGCATCACTTTTAGCTTTTCAAAGCACCCCCTCTCTGTGTGGGGGACATGCTATCTGTAATGGCTCTTGAACTACTGAAGATTGAACTTCATATGGATACCATGTGGACTGATGATAACATATCTTCTCTATCAACCCCTTCTGACTTCAGGAGTGTTCATAGAACATGAAGAATTACTTGTTCCCTGATGGGCCTTTGCAAACTCCACACAAAAAAATCAGGGAGGGAACTGATAAGATTGAACAACGGGTACAGCTATCAAAGGCTCTAGTGTAGCTATATTTTTAGGGACATCACCAGCGTGATTAAATAAATGTTTGTTTGTTTTTATTTTTTTATTTTTTTATTTTTTGATAAATCCATAAAAATCCTTTCAAATGCATGTTGCGCCACATTTATACCAGGTTTATGACACGTTTTATTTGATATGGTATTACCATCTCACTTGTCTATACCGAGTGCTAGCCATCAGTCCGATGTCAGGCTGCTGGGCTGCTGGAGGGTGCTGTCCCAGCCTGCTGAAGGGGAAAAAATGAAACCACCTGCTTTGCAAGACAGGCTACAAACAGGCAAAAGGGGTGCCATTTCAAACGTTTCCCTTTTATAAATCGAAATACAGTTTTTGTGTTTTCCTTAGACTGTGCAGATCTGGAAAACACCAGATGACTATGAACACATTGGGTTTCTAGCAGATGCCAGACCCAAGGAAAAACTCTCAGGTCTCTCCAGGTTTCTGTATAACAGCACAGGGAGAGCAAGGTTCCTCCAGACTGGAACGAAGCCACAAGGGAAACCAAAAGGGAACTGTCTGCAGCTGGCATGAAGAACTGATGCGTCCCTCCTGGCAGCCAAGTGGGATGTATGAGGTCACAGCACACTTTAATCCCGTCTGCTTACTCAGAGTTAGAGAGATGGAATTATCCCTGGTTTCCATGTATTTCCCCAAAGTGGATGCCTATGTGGAAGACTCGTTTCAGAAAGCAGAACGAGTATTACACATATCTTTCAAAACTGTTCACTCTCCCAGAAGCCTCTACAAGCCAGAGCACCTTCTCAAGGGGAGGAAACGTTTGTTCTCTTTTCTCCCGCAGGAGTGCACATGAGGACTAGACCGATGTCTCTGCAATATCCATGTGAAAAGCAAACAAGAACTTACCGGTTTTAGTTAGATCTCTTCCTGTTCCCCTCCAGGAGCATCACCCTCGAGGCTGCAGGCTGTCTCCCGCCCCTGCTGTCTCCCACACCAGTGGCCCTGGACCAACTTCTGCAGCAAGCTGACAGAGGGTCGGTCATTGCTCTAGTTAGCCAGGTCTCTCCCATCTGGATAGCCTCACGTTGGCCACATCATACTGCTAGGAAGTGTGCAGTGTGCATTTGAGGCCACTGAGGCCTCTCCAGCTTGGGAAGTGCAATGCCCACTAGAGCCAAGCCAAGGAGTTGCACACAGGGTCTGCTTCAAGTTATCCAAGCTGCGGTTGTCATCAGCATGGCTCCAAACCTCTGTAGCTGCCCTCCGGCAGCCTGACAGCCGCTGGCCTTTGCAGAGGACATCTTCTCTACACCAACTTTTGCAAAGCTTTCAGGGCCTTAGCAAACATCCCACTGGGCGCCTGCTTCCTGCCTCTGCTAGGGCAGTCAGATTTTTATTGACCGGGAAGATGGCCCAGAAAAAGCCTTTACAGTCTGTGAGAAATTTTAAGACTTTCATCCATCCATATGGAGGATTGGTCTTCATTTCTGAAGTGCTGTCACATTCGACTGCCTTTCCCATCCATGTTCCTTGTGACAGGCGGGACGTCTGGAAGATGCCACCTGCTCGTCTGCATGACCCCATGTCGGGATGTTGGATGTGGGGCTCAGTGGGAGGATGCTCTCAGATCTGCTCTGAACCTGAACCTTGCAGGTTTTTAAGCCTTCTCCTTCCACCGTTCAAAAGACACTTGCTTCTGAACACCTCATATGCTGTCTACAGAAGTTTTGCAAGGCCTTTAGTGGTGCTGTCACCTGCTAAATCCACGTTACTCGGATTTCTATTTAAAGTTCCAGCCAGGAGTGCCAAGAGCACTCCTACCTGCCCACCTTCAGTTTAGCTTCATTCCCTGGCTTAACAAACCGATTTGCGTTAATTTTATTTTATTTTTTCCCCTCATTTAACAACAGTGTATATTATATGAAGTCCACACACACACTTGATGTCTCTAGCTCTTCATTCCATGGCTAAACGTCTATCTGTGGTGGAAGGGTGAACAGGGCTGAAATTAAAAGACAAATTGTCAAATGTTTTTCAATACGGACTGTAGGAATGAGAAATGATTTTTAAAGCACATTATTTGGAAATAATATGAGAATTTGCATATATTTTTCACCACAGAATTTCGTTACTCGGTGAGAGAATTTGAGATGCATGGACTTTCCCTGTTACATGAGTGCACAATGCCAGGGGAATGTGTACTGTTCAGCACTGAGCTGAATGTGCGCTCTGTAGGGGTGTGTGCAAATGAATGAAAACAAAATATCAGCGTAGGAACTGGTATTTCTAAAAGCTAGGAACTTGTCAAATAGCTACAGCGGAGTCTGTCACATTTCCCCAACTGTGTACTGAAAGCAAAAAGAGGGTTTAATACTGAGGCCGAGAAGGAGAAAACACACGAAATTCAGAATTAGGGCTGAGAGTTTGTCCTTCCTGGGCACTGTTGCCATTTTCATTTTTAAAGTAGGTCATTTAAATTAGCGCTCACAAAAACAATGAGCTAATGCACCAGCTGGAGACAGGGCAGCAGGGCAGACATTATATAAGCCCCTTCACAGAAAGGTAAGCGTGCACCTAATGGCTCCTTTGTTATAACCCTGATCTTCTAATCTCAGCTACTGTCAGCTGTGCCGAGCATCTGCAGCTCCAGAGACTGCACACATCAAGCTCCCAGCTCTCTGTATCCTCAATAATATGTGAGCCCAATTTCCTACCAGTGACAGGTTGGTGCAAACTCCCTGCGTGACTCCAGATCCTCTCTTCACCTCTCCCTTTGCTTTGTCACAACTTAAATCAAAAGGTAAACAGAAGCCCTGGCTTTAAACTTCCTGGCATTTGACAGTTCTGGCATCAAGTGTAAGTGTCAACTACTTCAAAAATTCATTTCTTTTTAAAATGCCACTGTTTGTTCTGCAGAGTGTCTGGTCAAAGTGCAGCTTCTGCATTGTGCTGCAGAGAAAAAGGCCAAGCTGTAAAAATCATAGGACTGTATTTAATTGTAAACCTCAGGACTTAACCAAGAGCAGCAAAGTGCACAATGAAAACTAGTTCTCCACCATTAAGAATTCCTTAGAGCATCTTCTTCCAACCCATACTTTGCTGCAGTTACCTACTTTAAACACAACTCTTCACAAACTACAGGTTTTCTGCTTTTGTATGGTTTCTGTCAATTTATTTTCCAAAGTCAAATGCCCAATGTGATTTGATTTTGAAGTCATACAGAGGTACAAATCTAACTGGAATGGAGCAAGACTGTAAACGCAGACATTTCAGAATCAAGTAGCACACAGTAAGATGCATATATATATAAATATATATAATACAGAGTGGTTATGCAACTCCCAGAGGAGATTTGCTTCCTTTAAATGTGGATTTTCTTATCTCATATTCTTCATTTCCAGACTGACTTTCATAGGAAACAATTTCAAAACATTTCACAACCCACTGACGCCCACCACAACAGTAAAAACACACTGAGCAGCAGGAAGAAGAGGCTAGATTGGAGCATTGAAACAAAAAAAATCCTGCTACAGACAGCGGGGTCACTGTGGGAAGAGTGTGTGGCCTGATCCTCCTAAGTCCCCTGTCCTTCAGCTCTCGTGCCGTACAGGCAGGACCTTGTTCCTGTTGAGTTTCCACCCAGGATCTGCCACATGTCACAGTCAACAGCACCACTGACTTTAATTGCTTTTGCATTTCAGAGAGGTCTAAGGGCTCTGAAAAGACCAGCCTGTGACCACCAGCCCACAGACTCCAAAGAGCTCACAGCCAACTGGAAGGCCGGGCCGAACTCTGCTGTGGTGTGGGGAGCGGAGAGAGTCTGGATGCAGGGTACCAAGAAGAGGGAGGTGAAGTTTTGTGAACATATTGCCTAGGAATTAGGTCTAAGAGGATGAAAAAGACAAAGAGAATTTCTGGGTGGGAAAAGAAAGGAGAAGCCTACCAAGAACAACAAGCAAAATGACGAGAAGCAGCAGGAGAACACGAGTGGCAGTCCCCAGTAAGGTGTAAAGGGTACTATCAGAAGTGCCAGGAAATCAAGGAGAAGAGGTAAGGTGCAGTAGCCTTGAGTTTGGCTGTCTCGAGACTGTTGGCCAGGGTCTCTAGGAAGATGGGAAGGAGTGGGCCTTGGCACCAGCAGGCATGGGACCAACTCCACAGCATGCAGTCAGCAACATCTGACCTTAAGAAGAGACTAAAAACCATGTGGTAGCTGGAAAGGAAGCTGTGGATGTAACCACAGCTTTGGGATGTGGAGCTCTTAAGGGTGCCAGGGGGAATGCCATGGCTGTGTTGTGAAGGGAAGGACAGCAGGAAGGCTGGTTCCACCGTAATTCTTCTCCCAGCTCTGTCCCAAGATGTCTCCCATTCTTTCCAGAATTGTATGCTGCCACAGCAAATTCCTGTCATTGAACTTTCTTCTAAGCGAGGCACTTATATTTACACACATACTGCAGATGGAGTTCCATCCTTTAAATGAATCCCAGTCTTTAAAGAAATCTGCAAGAATTAAAGTTATACTTCCTAGCCATTTAGTTTACCAGTAATGCTTTTAATAATCCAGGGCCATCCCTACTTCTCCTTCCCCTCCTTCCATACATGCCTGTACAGGGCCTCAGCTGGAAGAACAGAAATGTAGCTGAGAGAAGGAATTGCTTTAGTCTCTAGGCCCATTCCTTCTGATCAAGCCATTATCTTGTGCCCGTGAGCAACGGCTCCTCCCGCTTCGAGTGGGACTGCTTGTCGAGCTTGTTACGTGTCCATCCTGGGGGAAAGGAGAATATTTTTTTGCTTTTGTTACCGTATTTGTTCAGGAGGCAGAGAAAAATCTTCCTTTGTGTCATAACTCAAGCACAGACGCACACCGAGCAGGCTGCCTTAGGGGGTGGAAACATGCAAACGAGAGGAACGTCCAGTGCACCAAGCCATTAATTAACGAGGTCAGTAATACAACATGGTAGGAGCAGAACTGGAACCAGACATCCCTTGAAGGGATCTCCCAGTGCCTCGTTCAGTGGCAGGGGCTCGGCAGTGCAGACCGCATTGGGGCCAGCATCAGGTGTGACGGCTGGAAGCGTCCAGCTGGCAGCGGTGCCCATGCTGCAGGTTAGTTAAATGGCTCTCCTCCCCTCTTCCAGTAGTATCTAGCAATGGTGCCATATGGCATTTATTTGATATTTTCGTTTTCTTTTCAAAGTCCCGATACTTGGGGCAATTGTGATGACGCAGTAGCTGAAGAGGGGATGATGCTGAATTCCAGCTCTTGTTCTCTTCCTCGCAGCTGCTCCGTGCTTATCACTCCCTATTAATTTGATCATGTTTTTGCATAATCATGCAATGTGTCTGCACTTTCTTTGCTACTTTTGACTGGGGATCTTTCTGCATCAGTTGTGGCTCTAAAAGGCTTTTTTTTTTTTTTTTTTTTGACATTCCTAAAAAAGATCATGTGTAATAATGAACAATTATGCAAAGTAAACTTTGTAGGAATGTGTCTTTATGTCAGGGTACAGAAGGTCAGGCAATATCAACTTATTAAATGACTCCAGAAAATATTAATCTGCACTCTTTAATCAAAAAGATATCAATGATCAACATTGTGGCTTTTCCTTTAATCACCTACCGTAATTTAATCAAAAGCTGAGCAAGAAAAGCCATTTTGAGTGTTACCTTTGATTATATTAAAATGAAAAAAAATCTTTATTATTGTATGAATCATAGCTAAGGATTTCAGGCTTTTATATTGTGCAATCTGAAGCATAAAAAAAAAGCTTTTGACATTTAAATTTAATTCAGCACTGAGACTGATGAGAAGAAAAAACATGGCTGCATGTATTTTTTGGTCCCCCTTAGTAAAAAAAAAAAAGTCAATTTCCAACTTTCAGAAATTTGAGTTGGACTCTCAAGATTCAATAGAATTGGAAATTGTCCTGTTCCATGGCTAAATCTGGCATTCCTTGAGCATAAAGTTCTTACTAAGAAAAAGGAAATTATGCTCCAGAAGTACAATGTTTCCTGTGCAATGGGTAGTTAAGTGGATAGTTAAGATTTTTCCCTTCCCTTCCCTTCCCTTCCCTTCATCCTTAATCCTTTCCTTTTTTCCTTTTCTTTTCCTTTCCTTTTTTTTTTTTTTCTTCACAGTGATAGCTCATGGATTTTTAATTTAATTAAGATCTAAAAATCTTAGTTTGTGAGAAACATGCCTTCTCTTGATTGATTACTTTGACACGAAAGGGGTGAAAACCTTCTAATGCCTGTTGCAGCAAAAAGTATCTAACCTCCCAATCAGACGACCAGACCTACACTTGTTCACATCTTCTATGGCTGGCAGCAGCTGTGCTACAATTTTTTTTTATTTTTATTTTACTTTTTTTTTTTCCCTGAGAGAGAGGCTGCTGTCAAGGGATGAGATGTAGTATTCGCAACAAAGACTAAGCCTAGCCAACTGAAGCAGTTCACCATATTTTAAATGTGGAGAAATATGGAGAGATAAAGGCTGTTTAGCGCAGATGAATTACTTTTCTGGTAGGAAGGGAAGGATCTTTTCTTTTCCCACCAAGAGCAGAGGGAGAGCACCACCTGGAGGTTAGCCCTTTTTGAGTGACTCTGGGCCTAAATGCACATCATCCTCTCCCTCAGTCCTTCTGCTTCCCTCTCCACTGATCAGCCAATTGCATGATGCTTTCAACGAGGTGCAAGTGACCGAGTGGAGAGCAGTTTGTTCTTTTAAAGCCTTCACTTTTTCTCGGTTGACATCTAAAGATCGCATTTTATTTGGGAGTAGTTGAATTTCTCCTTTAAGTGTCAGAAGATACATTCCTTTTATGCTGTACTCTAATTAGGCACAAAGCAATGGAAATCCAGTGCTTCACACTGAAAAACACCTATAATTGCAACTGTGTATGTCTTAAAAATCTTTGGTTGTTCACCTCTGCGAGATTTCAGAAAAATTCCAAAGGAAGAGGTAGTTACTGAAAATTTGCAATTTAGGTGGGGGTGGGAGATTAGCAGCTTTAATAGAAGCAGCTGCACAGCAATCTGGAAATTAGCCCAGTTGGGAGGAAAAAGTTTGTCCTCAAAAGAGAAGCAGGCTCAGAAATGTAAAGAAGCCTGCGTCTGGCTGCCAGCACAACTCCTGCAGCTGAGCACGGAAAGGAGGCGTAGGTGGAGCGCGCCCTTCTCCTGCAGGTAGGGACCTCTTGCTGCTGGGGAGCGAGCTGCGAACGTCTCAACATGCTTTGAGCGGCTGGTGCGTGGTCTAATGCTGACTAGAGAATAAATTTTTCCTTTCCTTTGTTGCTTCGTACTCCTGGGCTACCCTGGAATGAAATACGTTAGTGCATTGCCGTCAGGTCCAACGGCTCTTCCTCTTGATGCTAAAGCACATATTAGCATGTATGTGGCCTTCTTAATGAATTTCTCAGTGTCCCGCTATTGTTTTAATGGCATCTTCCAACTGTACTCTGAGGTAGCAACAGAAATGGAACTAGAACCTCAGACAAATAGTCTCCAGTGGACACCAAGTGTTCTGACACCTGCTTGAAGTGTGGACCCAAATGAAGCTGTTAAACTTTCCCTCCCTAGAGCAGAAAGAATTTCAAGATAATGAAAGACATTGTTCAACCCTGATTGTTTACACACGGACAAGTTATTTAGGAATAATACCAGACAAATTAGAGGGTTATAAGTTAGAAGGTTACCACACAAGGTTAGAAGTTGACTTTAGAGACAAACTGGAAATTGAAGATACATTGAAATATTTACAGTATAAGGCAGGATCAAATCTCTGAAGAGGCCTCTCCCACAGAGACAAAAATATTGAAAAGGGGCTCAGACAAATTAAATTATTTTAACACATAGTTTTATAATATTCTATTTTGGCAAGGAGAAACCTCAGTTAATGAAAGTGTGTTCTGAGTCAGTCCTACTTCTGTGCATTGCATTTCCAGTGAGATCAGCTTTAAAACGTTGAGGCATTAACAGAAGCTTCAACCAGTTTCAACAAACTTACGGCCTCCTGCCCCTGCCCTTCACTTACATATTTTTGAGCTTAAAACACTGAAAACCTGCACAAAGAAATACAGTGCTTTCATTCACTTGTCCTTCACACCAATCATGGAAAATGATACTGTAGGACTTCAGAAAAAGATGCTTCCTACTATTAGTACAGAGATGCTTAAAACTGTGTTTAATGCAGTAATTGTGTATAAGTCAAGACATTACCACCAAAGAGGACACTTGAAATTGAGTACAGAGTAAACTAAACAAAACAAAACAAAACAAAAAAAAACAAAAAAGGAGATTGCACACAGAATGAAGGGTAATATTAAGAAAATACAAGGCTTGCAATGTATCAAAGAACTTTGCAGAAGTGACAACTGGCAACAAATATTCTCACTTTGTCAAGTAGATTTTTTTTTTGCTTGTTTGTTTGTTTAGTTTTTTAACAAAAAAGGCTCATCAGTGAATCTTTCTTCATCAATAGTATGCTGCTCTTTGGGCAACATATAATGAAAAGGTGGTTAAGTAAGCTTCGCAAATTAATTCATTAAAAATCATGATGTAACAAGAGCATATTTAGGCCTAAGACTTCCTACAGAACAGTTACTTGAGTGGCATTCTTTCGAACATACAAATAACAAGATCAAAATAACTGCTATATCAGAAACTGGCCATCAACATTTCTGTAAAATAAACAAAGTCAGAATGATCTTTCATGAGCAATGCAGCTAACGTAGAATTCTTTAGAGAAATATATATACATTTGCTTGCAAAGTATTTCTAAATAGTCTTTTCAAAAAGTATTGTTAGAGTAGTGCAATATAACTTTATCAGCAATTGCAACCAATGAGAGGTAACCCACAGAGAACAACAGGAAGAACTCCTCTCGAGGATGGAGTTCTGCAGCTCTCACCTGGGCAAAAATCCCCTTTAAAGTCACTGGGAGCTACGGCTAAGAGCTGTGCACAGGTAGTCCCCTAGGAATGAATTCTCTGCTCATTACGTGGGGACCTGAGCGTGAAAAGTCTACAAGCAGGTATCAGAATATATCCCCAAGCACTCGTTATGAAGTGGCCACTAAAACCTCTGAAATGTAAACCTTCCTACTCTAAGTTTTGTTCAATTTATAAAATAACGCAGTTTCCATGCAGTAGGGCACAGTTGTTATCAGAAGAACTGACTACATTATTAGCTAAGGAAATAAAACTGGTATATCAGTTTAACCACAACTGCATTTTTTCCTCTACACTACATTTCACATTGGTAACAGGTAATGTGTTATATCATAAAGCATATAAGTATGACCTTGTGATTTGAAAGCAAAAACATTTTCTGCAAGATTTCTCTATTAAAATAGTTATGTGCACAAAAGGTGTTCATAGCATGACACCCAAAGCGATATGGAGTTAGTCTGATAGTATTTCCATTACAGCAGAACTATGGACTTAATTCACTAAACTATGTAGTACAAATGAAGATCACCGGTACATATAAAAAAAATCAGATAGGCAATCAATTACAAACCTGGCAGTATTTTGAGAGAGACAGAGATTTTTAGGTCTTATAGTGGAATGATAAAAATGGCAGGAAGTTCTTTTGCGAGCTCCAGAAAGACATCTGCATTTGGTGTTTCTCTTTAGCTTATGAGCAGCCCTACTGCACAGGAATACGTTGCACCAGCAGTTAACACCACAGTCTAGAGTTCAAAAAATTTGCTAAAACTTAAGTGCAGTAGGTTTCACTACTTTGTATTTCTGCTGAGATGTATAAAACATAGAAAATTGTAATGGTGACTTACTGGATAAAAATATTAAGGTTCACAAATAAAATTTTACAGAATTTTTCAGTCAGATTTAAATTTACACCTTTTGTAGATTTAATTGTCATGATTTGAATATTTGAGATATCTCTGACCATTGAGTAGCAGTGCGTGTTTACCATTCTACTTTGATTTCTTTAACTTGTTACACTATTTCTAACAAGCCTTTCAATCAGCAAAAGCCCTACTCGAAACCTTCATCAAATGTGTCTTTACAGTGCTAAGTATATATTCAGTGAGAAATGCCTTTATACAGTATTTACAAATTCTCCCCATTAGATAAAAAGGCAAAATAAATAAAAAGCTTAGAGAAAGGAAATGCTGCTTAGGCTGTAGGCTTCTCCTTTTATCTTCCCCCAGCAGATGCTAGTTTCTTCAATACATGAAGCTGGCTAGCCAGGATTGTTTTTCTTCCTCTTGCTTGGGCTGTGACTGGGATCTTGTTTCAGTTCATGATATTGCACCTGTTTAAACACAATGTTCAGAAACTGGTCAGGTGGCCACCGGCAAGAAAAAGCAAGAATGAAAGATTTCTGTTGTTTTTTTTTTTTCTGTTTGTTTGTTTTTTTTCAAGGCAAAAGAAAACAAAAAATGAAAACTATCCCCCTGCAATCTATATGGCTTCTACAGCTGTGAATCAACAACAACAGAATGACGGACCTAAAGTAAGAAGAAAAAATACCATTAGGAAAATCCTGCCAGGAGATAAAACACTGTACTGACGTAATCTTTAAGAAGGTTACCTTTTTTTTTTTTTTTTACCCCTGTGAGATGTAACAGAAAATAAAGAGAATCACCTTTTAATGTTTTGGATGAATATTCTTTGCAATATTTTTCCTAAAAACATACTTATTTTCAAAGGCCTACCACAGAGGGGGCCAGATTCAGACTGGACATGTGCACATGTACCTCCTATTCAAGCCAGCTCTGAACTGACATTGTTACCTAGAAATATGGAAAGCATATAATCTTCATGATACTGGAGATGATTTATGTGCCCAACATATCTTAATGCTTGCACCTTCACAAGGGGTTGTGTACTGCACTATAAAACCTTATAATTCATAACTAGCTCACTTTTAAAGAATTTTATGGTCACAGTTGAATTGTAGCCAAAAATTTTCACTTTAGAAAAAGCAGGCTGTGAAGTACTTGGGACACTGAGCAAAGCTGCCTGCTGGTGACTCTGCCCATGTGCCGCTCCTCCATCATTTGACCCTTCTTTTGCCTCTCTGCATTTCCTAGTGGCCTCAGGGAGCAACATTTCCAACAACAAAAAAAACTTGCAGTGCCTCACCCCAATGAGATTCACATTACACAGCCTGGACGCTGCCTAACACAAGCTCTAGCACCTACTACCATCTCCCAAATACTTGTCTTTTTATTGATTTCCCATTAAGTATAACTGAGGTAGTAATTAACTCCTCACTGGACAAAGTACCACAGACTCCTTAAGGTTCACGGACTATCCCCAGCTTAAGTTTCAATTTATTTTTGTGCCAAAGAAAGTGAAGGTCAAATCAGAACAATCAGCTTAAAAAAATAAAAATAAAAATAATAATAATAATAAAAAAAAAAGAAAATGATAATGCCATATGTTAAATTAACAACTGTATGGACACCTTAAAAATATACACACCACTTGCACATCTGAAGGAACTCTGGACAGGAAGTCAAGCAGCTCGTTGTTATCAATTGCATATGGACTTCGAAGCTTCTTCGTAAATTTATTGATGCCTGCAAAAGTGAGCATTCAAGTGTTACTTTCACCATTTTTTAAAAACAGTGTATATGTTTAATGACAAAGTACTGAGAAAGACCTTAGGATCAATTTCAAAGTCTGACAGTAGCATTAACTAATTAATGCATGAACCATAAAGCTTTAAAAGCCATTATCTGCTGCTGTGGTTCCCTGTGATTCAAGGTAAAGTGACATACTTAATTCCTCTAATACTGTCTTTAAAACAAATTTGACTGAGAACTCCCCTTACAACAGAAACCATGGTTATTACGCAGAAGATGGAAGAATGAGAGGAAAAATGTGTACCCTATCTCTGTGGTGATAGGACAAGTAACAGAGGGCTTTCTAGCAGGATAGAAGACTGAGGCTAGACGCAAGGAATAACTTTCTAATGCTATGGATGGTGAATCAGATGGGAAGCAGTTCACCAGGTGAAGGCTTAAGGAAGAGATTTCACAAGCCTCTGTCTGAAAATGACAGATAGAGATGATCCAATGGCACATCCAATGGACACAATGGTTCTTCCAGACCTCAGAGCCTTACAATGCCGATTGACAATTAGCGTTCAAAGGCACCAAGAAAATCCTCCCCAAACTAAGCTAAAAGCAGGCTTTTAACTTAAACTTGTTTACATACCATGGCATACCAGCTCGGATTCATGCACTTTTCATGTAAGAATCTTGTGTGTGGGCTCTGGGAGCACACACCTAAATCACGGCCAGGAATGGTACAAACTGCACAGATTCTCGTTTGAGCAGCAGAAAGCTGGGACAGCATTTGAAAATGTGCTGCTCTGTGTAATTTATGAAGGCTATCAGAGATAAGATAATCCCGTTTATCTTCCAAGAAGTCTTTGGTGCCTAGGCCTTTCAGAAAGCTTTAGCAAGGACATTAAACCTCAGGACACGGTGCACTAGCAGCAGGCTTGGTAACAGCCAGGGGCGCCCACTGAATGAATTCTCAGCAATTTGGTGAAGACAGGAGATCACCAAAATCCTTTTACCACTAGATTAAACAATAAGTGTTGTTAAATAATATGTGGGATTCAGAGACGTTTGTTACAGAAGATCCTTTCCATCAGCAAATTACTGAGACGTTCGAGGTCTACCCCACTGTCTGTTGCACGTGGCCACTAGACCACCCACTGGTGAATTCTGGACTTGGTTTGGCCTTGCCTTATCACTTGTTACTCATACTGAAAAGAGCCAGCCTCCCTGTGAAAGCAAATGCATGAATAAATCACAGTCAGGGCTTGAGAAAAGTGAAGAGCAGAACAGATGAGCCAGGATGCTACAGGAGAAGTAAAATACAACAAGGGGATTAGATCTTCTTTTCTAAAAGCTTGAAATTTTTCAGTTTGAAGTTATTTTCTTTATATTCTCTCATATAAACAGCTGTAGCAGCTGCCAGGACCGTGCACTGCTATGAATGGGATCAGAGCGCAGAGGTGGTTCCTGCCCCATTGTAGCTAATGCAGCACAAGTTCGCGGACCAACTGTCTGCCGAGGGAGAAACACAGATAGGAGGCAAAGAACTGAGGATTTCTCACCAGGGCAGGCCAAAACGGGCAGCCCCTGTGGATGCACAGAAGAAAGACAACTGTACATAAGCCCAGCCACGGTATGGAGGAATTTTCATTAAAAGAACAAAACAAAAGAAAACACACACACCTCCCCAAAGAATGAAATGGGCAGATGCCACCACAGAGTGGCCCAGTTTCCTGTGGGAAGTCAAACCACAGCGGTCGTTCCTTTTAAGTGCAGGATATACGCATGGGATGAAGAAGCATATATACACAGGGGAGGCTAGAAACACAAAATAATGGAGAAAACAGGCATTTGTTTGGAATGAGACCTTTTTGAAAGGAGAGCTGCTCCCTTCATGCAGCATGACATGGCTCTGCACTAGCACATTACATCCCCAAGGAGGTCTGGGTTGCTGGAACAACAGCTATGCAGTACCTCTCCTGTCTCCCAGCATGATGCAAGGGAAATAGGTACCTAATGAAGGTATCTCCACACATATGCTGAACAAGAAGTTGCCTAAACTGAAATGAATATGAAAAACGTGAAGCCGTAACCCCTAATGAGCCAAAGGTGCTTGAAGTTGTATGACTAGGTAACTTGTGAGAGGTGGAAATGAAAGAGAAAGAGGGAAAGAGAGCAAGGTGCATCTAAAACAGTGATTACGCTATTCATCCATGGTTTGGGAGGCATGGAGTCGAGTTTGGAAGTCAAGGCTCTGCCTTACCTGAGACAGAGACATGAACTTACATTTGTGGGTAAGTGTAGTACCTCCCAAGGTATTGCCAGGGATAGGTGTCAGTGTAGCCTTTCAGACAACAGTGCAGACTTAATACTTTTGTGGGTCTTGGAGAGGTATTTTAAGCTTAATTTCTTGCATGAAATCAAGGGAATGTATGAAATTGAGTGTACAAGATCTGTCCAAGAAACTGCCGAACAAGGACATAGACCAAGTTCTTTAAACAAAAGACCTACCATCTTGTCTGTGCAAGAAACCATGCAATTTGGGGAATAAACGAGGAGCTTGGGTTGCACCCAAGTGATGCTGGGTTTGTGGGGAATTAATGAAATTCTGAGGCAATTCTTAACACTAAGCCCATTTACTCGCTTCTTTCAGTTCCGTATTTTGTTTTGTTCACATCTTCATTATCGATCCTTCTCAATTTTATATATTCTGATGCACTCATTTGTAAAGACTGTATGAATAGTAACAATTCTAACTGATATAAGCATAATCTTCAAAATCAGTACAATGATTTTATGTTGTGTCCTGAATATTCAAAAGTTTTTTGTTTGTTTGTTTTTTTGTTTTTTACAAAGGCATGATTATTTTCCTCAGAAAGGATTTAACTCTTCACAGGTTTACATGACTGAGTAAGGATACAGCTGCTGGTGATGTAAGATGTACAAAAAATGAACAAATGCAGACTTAGCATTATTTACAACAGACGAGGTAATGGTACTGTTTAAAATCAGTATAAAGAATAAATATAAGGACAAGTAATGAGAGCTTGGCTCAACCACAGTGCCCCTCCCTTCACCTGAGTCCCCTGCCCCAGCCCCTGAGTTTCTGTTCATTATCAACTGGCCAGATAGCACATGCACCTTTCTGTCAGACTAAAGGTGACCCTTTAAACAGGTTTCTTGTTGCTACGTTTACATACACTTTCACAAGATAAAGTACTGCAGTAAAAAAGGCATACTGTCCTAAATGCACTATATAGATTGAAATGCCTCTGTTTGTGTATAAGTGGTGAAAATAAATCAGAGTAATATCTAGACAAAGCTACACTTTGATATATGAAGAATCCTCGTGGCTACATGTTTATAGTATGATGAAGTCTAGAATGCCAGTCAAGAAAAATGCATTTTGCAGGTGGGCCTAAATCTTTACGCAGTTGTGATTTTTAACTAACCTGTCTGTTTCCATCATGGAGCAGCTTCATGATCATAAATACAGAAAAGTACTGACAATATAATTCATCCCTTAAAAAACATTTTTTTTCTAAGTGGCGCAGACAGTTAAAAAAAACGCTTTACTTACCCCAGACAAGGACAATGTATCTCAGTGGAATGAAATACAGGATGATTGTGAACACACAGAGGGCAACTATTGCCAGCCAGCTCAAGAATGGAACAGTCCAGTTGAATGTGCTAAGTGAAAAATTAATAAAAGTCAGAGCATTGGTCACCCAGCAGAGTCAATAAAAGGACAAATAGTGGGCAGGAAGGGGGAGGAGTGCCAGTTTCCATCAATGACAATGAACTGAAACTACAAATGAAGGCATGGGCGCTGGACACCAGGGAGAGCAGGGTTTGGACCTGGATGCCCCATCCCTGGAGGTGTACGAGGCCAAGCTGGACGGGGCCCTGGCAAACCTGATCTAGTGTGTGGCCTCCCTGCCTATGGCAGGGGGTTGGAGTTACATGACCTTTAAGGTCCCTTCCAACCCCAGCCAGTCTATGATGCTATGAAAATAAAAGGAGGTCCTGGTGTCACCCACTTCCCCACTGGATGGCACCTCTCCCTGGCCCAGCTGCACCCATCTTCCAGAGGAATCACTACTCGGCTTTATGAAAATTTCAGTCCCTGCCCCCAGTTTCAGCTTTGGACAAAACAAATATTTTCTGTCTCTGCAAATTTACTGGTGCAGGCAGCACAGATCCTCATCTTCCACGCATTTTTCCCTGACCAGAATAGGCGTAGGTAAAGTGTTAGGGAAAAGGAGGGGACAGAGCAATTGGTCCTAAAACCTGGGATAATACAACAGCAGGGGACGAAGGAAAGACAAAAACACCTACTCTGAGTGGGAAAATGAGGAAGGAGAAAAAGGAAGGAAGGTAAAAAAGTAAATACGAGGGAGTGGCATAAGATAAAGTACATTACAGGAAAAGCTAAAGAAAAAAGCTTGATCGTTCCAGATAAAATCAAATCAAATGCGTATTTTTTACAAATAAAGGAAGAAGACTTCTGGGATCCCATCAGAGTTTCAGGGCACTTTACAAAAAAGCCCCATATTAAAAGTGTCCTTAATAAGAGTCCAAAACTCTATGGTGTGATAAAAAACTGCTGATCACCTCATTTTACAGAGGCTGAGGTATGGACAGGGAGGAGGTGAAAGCTAATGAGTCTTGAAACAGCCATGCTGTGGCCCTCCAACCTCTGCAAGCAAGGAAGAGAGAAAGGCCAGATGGCCAATTAATACGTGCCCCACGGGATCACCAGTGAAAGGGAGCTGGGCTAAGTGGGATCATTTCTTGAAGGCACCACCATGTCAAAGGTGTAGCACGACATTTATCCAGAAGAAAAATGTGGCTTTGGCTCTAAGTAGCTTGATGATACTCTTTAAAGTATTACCACTAACTATATGCCCAATCAGTGTGATTACATTATTTTGGCTTCTCTGGCTGAATAATTGCAATTATCTGAATTGCTAGCCATATTTTTCATAATGAGCTCTGGCTTCCTGTGTTTATTTGTCTTCTTTTCTCCCTGGCAATTTTGACATGTCTCCAGAGTGAACATTATGTAGTGTCACTTGGTGTAGGATCACTCCCTTTCTCCTCAGGGGACACCTGCTCTTTTCCCCTCTTCTGCATGCATTTGGGATGAACAGAAGGTTGAGGGTCTGCTCATGTTCCTGTGACTCGGCTTTGTGCAATGGATCACAGACACACCATGTGTGGGAACACTGGCTCCTCACTTAGCAAACCTCCTTATGTGCTGTGTTAGCACAGCATTCAGTACAGGTTTCCCATTATAGTTTTAGGAACAAATTACAAAGATTTATAGGAAGATTCGGTCTCACTCTGCTTAGAAAATTCTGTTCCTCTCATCTGGTATATAATAGAACAAGCCACACTTCCAAAGTGCATGATTCAAGAAACTTAATCATCAAGGCAACTTCCCTAAGCAGCCTTTTGATAAAAGACTTCTTTCACAGAGGCTCATTTTACTTGTCTGGAAAACTTGTGCAATATAATGTGCTTACATCTGCCTCTGCTGCTGTGAATGCGGCCTGTTTGGAAGTGTCCCCATGGGAATGCTTCCCAGGTTTTCCCATTAGAGCTTTTGCTCTTAAACACATCAGTGGCAACCTTCTCTTCGTCCTGATTCTGATATGTTTGCCATTGCTGATAGATTAAAAAAAGCACGCAGAACACGAGGAGAGATGACTCTTATGTTCCCTGCAGGCTGACCTCCACCCCATGTATCAATTTTCTAAAATCCTCTTAAAACACACATTATTTATTTTGGGGCCATATCCTTTTGCACGAGCTGTGGTCTCATAATTGGGAACACCAAGGCACGGCACGTTACACGGAGCAGTGGAAAAAAAAAGGAAGAAAAAAAAAAAAAAAAAAGGTTGCCTTGTGCTCATAGAGCATACCCTAAACAAGCAGGAACACACAGCTTTCTTTCCGTTAAGATGTGCTGAGCGCATCGGCAGAAACTTTACAGCAAAGTCTCCTGTGAAGGTTTTCTAACTCTGTACGACTTGCAGGTCACCTTTCTGCATACCCTTCCTGCCCACAGTGGAAAGGAGGTTGTGAATGCTCTGCTCCCAACTTTTCATCTTGCAAGGCTTTGCTCTCAGCTTTTGGAGGGCAGAAAGCCAAGTCAATTCTGTCCCTGCTTCTCAGCTGACAGCATTTCTGGAACCCTTCTGATCTCAAATAAAAATCCTTAGACTGCTGCTCAGTGACCATGCCAAAAATACACCAAACTTCCTGTCATAAATCTCAAAACCTCTCTTGCTTAAGGTCTAAATTTGTTGGCAATTCTTACATATCATGTATAAATTGTTATAAATTACATATAATCCAGGAGGAAAGGTTTTGCTAACTTACATAAATAGAACACTTCCCGCAACTGAACATACATATGTCCTTAAATTCTGATACCCTGATTCAGCTCTGCTTATTTCCTTTCTCAAAACTGCATTTTTATTAGTACTTTTAAGTAACTACTGTTAGGATTTACAGTAAGATTCTCTTTCTGTTTCACTTCAGTGCCTTACTTCTGATTTTTTTTTTCACAATTAATACATTTCTAAATTCCAAAATTAACATGACTGGATTGTTATTAACTCAGGGCTGCCACAGAACAAAGTAAATTAAGATGAGTTTTAACAACAGATTGGCCAAAACTGGAATCTCCCACAAAAAAAATAAAAATAAAAATAAAATTAAAAAAATAAAAGGGGACAGGGTAAGGGGTCTAAGACTTTGCTCCTCAGCTTGGATGAAATATGAACAGTACTAGACAGCAATACAGCACCCACAACAGCACTTACTTCTTTATCCTTTCTCCAAAGGAAGCCACTTCATCAAGGACGTTCTGGACACTAACACACACCTCCTGGATGGCATACAGTTTATTCATAAATCCTTTTTTTTCACTGTCCTAAAAAAAAAAAAAGTAATTGTATATAAAAAATACCTGGCTGTAAGAAGCATGACATGCATCCATCCATTAAGTTTTAAAAGTGCATGTGTTACAGACTTATCCCTTTGTCCTTTAAACAGTGTATATCAAAAATAGATGTTGTATACATACTTAGCACCACACGGTTTTGTTTGTTGTTGCATCAGTTTCTAAACATGCATTTCAGTAACCCAGGCCTCCAGTTTATAAACGTGTCGAGGGTGCCGACTACCTACGTTGTGCAGCCTCTCACGCAGCAAGAGCCAGGAGGTGGAATAAAGCAGTTTCTCAGGATGCCTGTTATCTCGCGGATGCGTGTGCCAGGTGGATAACAGCTCTGCGCGGAGAACCAGAGGCTTGCACGCCCTGGTCTGAGGCCTGGTTCCCACCACGTGCATGGCAGCGCCAGACAAGCCACGATTGTGCGTCCACGCCGCCTGCCGTTCTGCTTGGACAGCGAGCATGCTTCTCCCTCCCCCTTTTTTTCTGTATTGATATTCCAGTTAGTGAAATGTATGGGAGACAAAGCTCCGACTGCCTTTACCGTACGGTCAGTGCAGTGCATGGCTCAAGAAGCTAATAAAATGGCAGCCACAAACAATGCACGAAAGGTGCAGGAGAGGCTTCGTCTAAGAAGCCATTTGATTATCTCCTTACTTATTCGGTTTTCAACATGCTATCAGATTTAAAGCCATCAATTTACAGAAATATAAAAGCCTAACCATAATTTCTCTTTTCTTTAACACCAATATTGTTTTTTTTTTCCTTAAAAATGTGGGTTTTTTTTTCCAAAAACAGAGTGACCATTTGTTTCCCAAAAGTTCCCACCCTCATTAAGATGTTTACTGTAGTCTTTGACAGATTTGCCAACAGCAAATGTTGTCCTCCTGTTTGCCAACTCGAGCAGACTTTGCCTCCTAGAAGAACCATCTATCTATCGGTGGTGTGGATGACACCAACAAGGTGCTGCGCTGCACATCAATGCCCTCCATGGACCATCCCTCACCCGGGCCTCCTCCTGCTCTGACAGTCTGTTCTTTCTCCCCAGAAAGCTTTCTATCTCTAAACCCTGTCAGGCTGTAGCATCAAGTCCACACAAAGCCAAATGTACTCTCACAAAATTAGAATTAGATGGGCTTAAAATGAGGCCCCACAGACAAAATTGACAATTTTTTATTTTTTCCTGGGCTACATGGAAAGTCAAAAATGTATGTTCAACATTTCCAATGGATCGATGACATATTACACTATCTAGTTCAAATTTAATTAGTGTTTTCTCAAAATAAGAAATGTAATGAAAAATATTTCAAGACTTGCAAAAGGCAGCAAAATATTTGATAAAATAGTTTCTTAGCATTTTGCCACCAAAACTCACATACTACATTGTTCTCTGTAATTGACTCCAAAGTCCAGTACCTAAGAAATGAGAATAGGTTGCATTTCATTTTTCTTTTTCTGATGCTTAACTAGCAGCCAGTCTGTTGGTTCACTTATTCTGTTGTCATTTTTGCTGTTTTTATAAACCAGTTTGGATGAGGAAAACATCATTTAACATTAACTCATCTGAAGTTATTCTAGTGACAGTGGTTCTGCAACTATTTTGTCAAGATTTCTTGTAAAGATGTTGAAAGAATTTATCTACAAAATACAGATTGTCAAAAAATAAGCAATCATGAGAGAGAGAGAGACAGACAGGGATGGCAAAACTACTTACAGTGACGGAGTGTAATTTAAGAAAACAAAACAACTCAGAGACAAGAGAAAAGTCAGTTTCTCAAGCAACATGAGAAGCCTTATGTTCTCGGTTAAGAGTAATAATTATTTACATCACAAAGAAATGTTTTTGTGGATGACCATAATCACAGCTACCAATAGCAACCACATCCAGTGCTGTACAGCAACACTGAGTTATTTCTGATATAATTTCTGTAGTATTTATGACATCCTTGAAGCCTGGGCAGTGAGAACATTATTGTCCTCAGGTATACAGCTTCCAAGGAGGTGCAGCATATATCCAGTGCATTTCATTTCTTATCAGGAAAGAGATATCTCTTCTATTCATTCATGTAAAACATACTTCCAGTACTGGAGAAATAAGACTAATCTGTTTTCTAGTACAGCAAAGGTAAGCAATAAGCCATATAGAAATCACAGATATTTGTCTGCTTTTTAAATACGTATCAGCTTTGCCTCTTCAGTTTAGATTCAGTCCTCTCTATAATGTTATCTTGATTCATAATCAATTTGTGTGAGAAAAGAATTATGTCAATGTAACAAAAATAGTACCTTTTGTGATATCTATAGAACTCAACAGGGTTTACTTTAAGAGGTCCTGAGGCTATTTTTCTTTACAAATATTTTACAAGACAAACTTGTACCTTTTTTGAAAATACATCTGCTTTAAATCATCCCTTTAAAACAAACACACACACACAAAAAGAAAAGGAAAAAAAAAAAAGAGACAGAAAGAGACAGAAAAAGAATCACTCTTTCCACCCTCCCTGTACCTTCTGAACTTAAAGAAAATTTGTTGACATATTCTGAGGCAGGAATAGACAAAACAGCACAGGAAAGTGGAGGCGGTCAGAAGGATCAGGGCTCAGCTTTTCTTAAACTAATTCCACATGCCTCAGAACTATTAGATGTTTTTTATTTCCTGCTCCAAAGATTTGTGGAGAAAATAATCTGGGCTAGGGAAAAGCTGCATTTATTTTCTTCCAGCAAGATGCTGTGTTAGCAAATACAACATATGAGCCACCTTGAGCAAACCAAGGCTCTTAATAATCCATTTTTCAAACACTACTGGTATTTCCTTTCCAAAGAAAGATGGGCTGTGACTGGAATCAATTTCATCATTTGTATGGCTACAATTGCCAAGTTTCTGGAAATAATTGCCATTTAAATAGTAGATAAAATTTATTATACAAAGCTATCAACAGCTTTATTACTATTTAATTTCCGTGATTTGTTTGCTTACAGAAGGCTTAAGGTATCTGAAAAGTAAGATGTTTGCTAGGGGATGGGTTTAAGCGTAAACTGCGAAAGCAATGTCAAATTGATGCTGAAAGTCTGACTTGAATTTACAAAAGGGAATGAACCCAACTACTGAAACCATGTCCTCCTCCTACTTCATAGTGAACTGTAGATTACAGATTGATGTAGTGCTTGGCCAATAATTATACTTAATTCTTGTATATGATTTTCAGCTATAACTATATTTTTCATTTGGTGAAAACGAAGTAAATGGTTTCCTCTAGACTTTGTGGAGCTAAATTCACTTCAAAACCTGAATACAAACCATGTTGTCTGAATCTCTTTATTTAGTGGGCTATGCTTCTGATCCCATGAGATAAAATAGGGTGATTTAGGAAAGGATTATATCTCTAACCCTAAACCTCTCTCTCCTCTAGGTTGAAGTGCATTTACAAAACAAACATTTCAAAAGACAGGGAAAGCAGGAAGAATAAATAAGCCAGACTCAAAAGTAAACTTTGCTGAAGTTAATGGAATTAAAGTAGTGAAAAAGAAAGAGCTTTAAGTGAAAGGAGACATTTTTAATATAGAGAATAAAGCTCCAAATTGCTTATGGTAGATAACTGTCCTATTAATAACTATGTTGGAGGGAAAGAGACAGGTCTTAAAAACAAGAATCACAGGAGCATTTTATCAAGAATATGAGCAAATTTTGAGACTTCAAAGAGATGCTGTCTGGAAAAGACAGAGACTCCAGAAGGCTCTTCCATAAATACCCCTTGCTGTGCAAGTGAGTATGATAAATTCTTTGCAAAGCAAAATGACTGAGACAAAGCCTGGCTAACTTGTGATGGAAACACAGAAAGGACACCACCCCATCTCTGCCTGAGAGCCACAGTATATACCGGGTAAGCTGTAAGAAGATGTTGTTGTTGTTGATCTTGTCACTTGACCGCAACAAGACATATGCACCGCTCTTTCCGCGTGCTACTACCTGCGGCTACAAAATCATCCGTGACAGTGAGGTTGGTGAGGAATCACCCTTACCATTCCTTGGCTTTAGTAGCAAACCCATAGCTCTCTGTTACTTTAATAGGGGAAGAACGCTTCCATGAGGAACCGTTGCGGATTATTTCAACCAACAGCTGCCCTCCAGAGTAGAGCATCGCCGTCTGTAGTCACACGTGTCATCCCCCAGTGCAAGCCTCGGCCATGTGCCAGGCTGTGATACCTGTGGAGACCTCCTTTTGGAGACCAGCAGAGTAGACCCAGACATGCCAGTAGGAAATGCATTTCCCGTTTACTGGCAGGATTCATTAGTACCTCTCAGAGAGGGCACGCAGACAGTGGCTGTTGAATACCATCCTATTGCCTGGCTGCTGCTCAAAAACATGTCACTGGGGATTAATGGCCTCACCAGTTACCGCCTAGGCTCTAACCTCTGCTTTCTGGGAAGGTCACTAAGAAGAAGACAGCAGGACTACACTAATCCAGCTCTGGAGGTTTTTGATCTCCTCCAGGTCTTCTGAACCCCTGTCTTCAGGCTTCAGGACCTGGTGATGGATACGTGGGTAAGTAATTGTTTTAACTTTTTCTCAGGGAAATGGAAAGAGGTCAGACAACCATGATGATACTGTTACATTCAGGCTGACTTTGGAAGTGAGATCGTGAGGTAAAGCTGCATGATCTAGAGAACCTGGAAAGGCACACTGGGTGATCTGAAACTGGCCTCCTCCATTATGTCTGTAACGAACTGAAAGGGTCAGGTTGTTTCAACCGCTCTTCCCTCCTGAAGGGTGCCATCTGTGGAGTACCATAACCATTTGGTCTCGTCACTTCTGGGAAGACTCTTGAAGAGATTAAAACCTTTCAGGGTGAGCTTAATGATTTATAAGATCCCACCCTTCCGTGAAACCATCTCATAACTCTTCAGGTCCTAGACTTTTAGTTATTTTAAATAGTGACTGACGGCATGCCAGACAGACAGGTACCAGCACGTGTTCTACCCTTAGCATCATCAACAATAAATAAAAACACCTGGATATTACTCATACCATCCTGAAAGGGAACAGGTGGACCAGGCTTTCTCACAGAGCTCGCACAACTTAACATGGACATCACATCTCAGGGTTACATTACAGAATCAGAACTGATTTTTTAAACTGGAATTCATTTTCATCTTTTTTTACCTGGCAAAGCACATTCAGTGACTGCATTTAAAAAAAATAATCAGTTGCTTACAAATGCTAAAATTTCATCTCTGAAATCTACTTGCTAACATGGGTCTTTATGTGTGCATTCTATCACAGAGAACAGTGCATGCAGAACAGGACTGAAAATAATTGCTGATGCCCAAGTGGAAATCAGGATGAGGATTTCTAAAATACAGAGAAAACCACATCATTATTAAATGGTTAGTGTTTTACAGAAAGAAATGATATTTGTGGTCATGATTATTAAAGAAAGAAGCAATAAAATGTTATTGCCTACTGAGCATTCAATATTTAAAACAGCAGAAAGTAGGCACAATAGAAATCATATAAACATGTGGACAAAAACACTGACGATTCACTGTTTATGAAGACTCCATGCCTGTGAGCATGAATATTACAACAATCTGTTCTTCCTCAAACATACAGTGAGAGTTGATAAAAATCATTTTGAACCTTCTGTGACTTTTTGGCACTACGACCTATATAAAGAATTAGGATTTTTTTTTAATATAATGAACTACTGCAGTGCTATAACATAAATATAAAATCAGAAAAAAAAAGTCAAGAATAGTAATAATAATTCTAGGGAAAAAATGGTGCTAGATGTTTCTGTGAAGTAGAGAAGAACTTCAATGGCAATTCTTATATAGTTCAAAGGAAAATTTTCTGGCCAATACTATTTATTTTCTGTTTCTGCTGCTAAGCTGCACGGTATTGCTCAGTGCAGCTCCTTCCTGATCTTCCCTTCACTGCACATTTCAGTACAGTGAAGGTAACACTCCAAATAAAATAGGAACATGAACACAATAGAGCCCATTAGGGGAGTGACATGCCATTTCACTGAAGGGCCGTCTAGTGGGAGGAAACAAACACTTAAATTTGCATTGCATGGTACCTTTTCGGCTAACAGTATACAGTTTTAGATATTCATTTCATACATAGTCTAAGCAAACATACTACTTTAAAAGGATGGAAGCTTGTTTGTTCATGGGGATACATTCAGAGGCAAAAAGTCATGCCAAATAATGGTGTAACTTTCTTGACATTATTTTCATAGGAGGCTTAAATAATTAAGAATCCCAGACTGTGGCTTTGAGCCACATTGCATGAGCATTGAGCATGAGCTCATTGCATGAGCACATGAGCATTGAGATGATGGGAATCCACCAGATGCATTTGCTTTAAGTTCAACTTTGAAAATCCTGGAATTTTTCCCTCGGCTGCCTCTTGTTTTCGCCTTTATCCTATTCCACTATATTTAAACAAGAGAGTTTCTTACTTCATGCAAGACAGAACTATACTGGAGGTTGGCAGTGGTCTCGTTAGCATTCCTCTTGTATCCAGTCACACCAATGCCACTCAGCAGAGGATAAAGCAGGAATCTTGCTGTATTGTCCATCAGCTGATTGCAATAGCTAAGTTAGACAGAATACAGTCCTGAAGTTCTACTAACAAACAAACTTTGAGCATGACTCTACAGCTGGATTTTAAATTCCAGAGATTCTACCAGCATTTACCCTCTACCTATGCTGAATGCAATTGCAATTAACAGTGTGTGTTCATTAATGCAATTCTTCAAGGTCTGGTCTACTTGTGATGTGAAGGATAACAAATCAAAAGTAAAAGCCCAAAGCTCAAATAAGTGAAAGCTCAAAGCTCAGATAAGTAAAAGCTCAAAGCTCACATAATCTTTAAAGGGTAAGGAAAGAGTTTGGTAGATCTGTTGAAAGAAAGAGTTACTTTCAGTAAGAATAGCCCCACTATTCAGAGCCTGAAAAGAAGGTGTTTGGAAACATGTCATACCTGCTACTGTAAAAATTCTTAACTCAGGTTAGGAGGAGAGAAACAGAGAAATCAGAAAGTGAACGGTGAAGGATTGTGATTAGTGAAACATCTGAACTTTTGAGATACTCATCTAAATTAGACTCACATTTTTGTTGTCCGCTCATTGCCAACATGAGTGCATCATCGAAATAATATGGTGCTCTGTTTTGAAAGTTTAAAGTAACATCAAAATTTATCTTTCAATACACGTCTATGCCACTCTCACTCACTGATATAAAAGATTATGGAGTTCTGCTGAAGTTACAGTCATTTAAAATTTCATTTGCAGTTCTGAAATACATTGGTTTGAATGTAGCAGATGTAAAGCTTAATATGATGTTTTACTGTATATAGAACATAATTTTCATTTTCTCCTTGAAAAGATTATGATAACAATAAACATGTTCTCAGGCAGAGGAAAAAGGCTAGCTTTACAAGATCACCTCCACTCTGAGTTAGGACACTGTCTCAGCACCAAAGTATGCATTTAGATTTACTTCACTGCCTCTGGAAGCTTCCCAGTCCTGTGTTGACAGCATGTGATGATCTTGTAATTCTTACATAAGTCATTCACCTAAACAAACAGAGATAATGATTTTACACTTAATTATTGTCCAGACCTGGCAAGCCCAAGAGACAGCAGCTGTAATTGCTTCTACTGCCAGAAGACCTGCATCTCCAATGCAGGACTACAGAAGGTAACCTCAAAGATGTCACCATCAACATATTAACTGTCACCACAAGAACTAGCTGAAGCACTGCAAAGAAACAGGAATCAAATATTGATCTAAAAGAATTCAGCATTCCAGCCCCAGTTTTCTGTTTTAGGGCTAATATGAACTATTCTCTAAAAGTGTCGGTCTTACTCCATTCTTCTCAGGAGGAAGAATATCGTCTTCCTGTATCCTCCTCCTATGCCACTACCTTAGTTTAGACACGTAACTGCACGTTGCTAAAGACTGGTTAGAGGAGTATTACTCTCTCCTTTGTTTACTAAGCTAAAATTTCCAGCTCCTCTTTAAACAGACTGTTTGCTCTGACCTCTTCTTCCTATGCTTACAGTTATTACCAACATGTTTAGATCAAGCACATAAAAAAACACTTCGAATTTCAAAATGGTCATGTCATGGACTTCTGATGTTTTTTGTTTTATGGAAATCAAAAGGGGTTTCTTCTGAAGTTTCCATACCCAAATATGCATACATAGTTTTAACATTAAATTGCCTGGGCCTGGTCAAGCAGACTGCTGAGCAGAGGACTAAAGGCATGCCTTCACCATTGGTACTTGCTGCCCAAACAGTGCACTATTGGAATAATCAATCACATGTTTAAGACAGCTTTGGATTCCAGCAATTTAACTGAACTTGTTATGAAATAAGGCAAAAGAAACTGTTTTGTTAGGGACACTATTTGTGAAGAGTAACTTGCTCCAAGACTTGAAAATATCAGGCCAGATTCTCAGCACCTGCATTTTGCTATCTCTATCCTGAGGTCAACCAAACCCTGACAATTTACACCAGCTGAAGATCAAGCCCTAAAATCTGAAATACTTGATGGCTGTTGACTGCTCAATGATTAGACAAAATTTCTTTCCTAAAAGAAATTTCTTTCCTAAAGAACTTGATCTGTACAACAAGAACATTAGGCCTAGTGCTCATGTAAGCCAGAAAGTGTAGGCTGCCTGAAATCTTTCATTCAAAACATGAATCTGCAGCAATCAAGATGAAAATAGTAATATATGTGATCTGGGCAACATTATTCACAGGATTTGAATGTTTAAAGCAAATTGTCTTGGAAGCAGTTTGGGATTCAATCCCAAAGTAGTGACCAAGATGATGACTGAAAGAACTACAAACACTCAAAACCAAAAAGCACAGTATCATCATCATGTCACGAGTCCTGCTATTTCAGCTCCAAAAAAATCCTGCCTAGAGCATATAAGATTAAAATAATGTTCCAAAGATAATGCGTATACATACACATGCACATTTCAAACGGTAGCTGCAGTTATTCAAGAAGTCTATCAAATATTAATAAATTGAAGAAAGACTTTCAAAAACATTTTTTACATAATTCTCCTGGATAAAAGTTCAAACTGTGCTTTTGGAAAATTACACATTGTAGAGAAACAGTTTGGCATTTGAAGCAAAACAATATAAAAAGAATTAAAGAGTGTACAGTGGGCAAGGAGTGATATGTGAACTGGGAATTGGGAAAAAATCCAGGGAAAAGCCTGAAAAGGGTCCACTGCTGGTTTTCTCAGTATCTGCTCATTTCATTGAAATGGAAAAAAAGAGTCCCTCCTTGTTTATTAGAAACTGCTGGAAGTTTGGAAAAGATCTAAAGCTCAGCCATCTAATGAAGACGGGGTGGGTCCATGAATATGCAGAATCACAATGTAGGGTAATTTGTAACAATGTTATTTTAATGTCTTACCACTACCATAGTCTGTTCTACATTCATTTTAAATAAGCTCCAGCATACATAATGTCTCAGAAGGAAAAAAAAAGCACATATTTATTCTGGACCACAGTAAATTATACTTTGACTTAAAACTTAGAGGTGTTCACTTTCTGAAGGCTTGCATGTTCTGATATCGTACTACAGAGTAGAATAGCAGGAAGAAAAAAGAGTTGCTCAAAGGCAAATATTTACACAATGTCCATTTTTTTTCAGTAAAACAAACATCCGTATTTAAAGCAAAAACTTTGACTGTGTACTGTATGTATACAGCAGTTACTTTACAATAAAAGACCTTGCAGAAAAACCTATCAGCTTGTCCTCAGTCACCTCAGGTGAGTTTACTTTTGAGAAATAAATAATGAAGCTTCATCAGCTGAAATGATAATTAATGGGGATGCCCTAGAAGGAAAAAAGAAAATAAACTATTGTTAAAATTAAATACAAAATCCAGATGATTAATGTAATGTTGGAATGGTAACTGAAAAAAATAAATGGCCTGAAGCACACAATTTTGCCAGTCTTCAGGCAATATTAACTTGCCCACTGAGTACTCATGACATACAAAGTACAGTGGATCACAAATGATACTATTTATATTAAATCCTACAAACAAAGCAGGAAAAAATAGTTGAGATGTCTTATATAGAGAAGATGAAAAATAGGTGTTTAATGGAATTTATGTGCTTTTCTGGAGAAATAAATAAACAATGTACTTCAACCAGTCACCATGTCACGTGCATTTCTCCGCACCACTTGTTTTCTCATCATCTCCTAACCTGCCTACTGTGGTATTTGAAAACCTAAAAGTGGCAAGATGCACAGATATACAAATGCTAGGAGCAGGAGGGCTAGGAAACCTGCAGGGAGTAGCAAGCCTGAAAACAAACTAACAAATTGTTGAAGTTTAACATTTCAGAGCAGATTTTGGGCATTAAGCAAATCAATGCATAAGACAAGATTCTAGGAATGAGCAAAAGGAGCACCCAACAGCATTTAGCACTTGAAAGGCTGAAGGAAGAGTTGGCATTCAAAGCATGATGACCCCTCTTGGAATTGGACCCTTTGCAACAGGAGTTTATGATCAGGAGAGAAAACAGAAAATTGTAAAGTCAGTCTCCCGCCTCTCTTCCCTCCCAGATCCGTGATCCTTTCCTGGCATTTCCACAAATGCCAGAGATTCATGTAGGATGTCACCAGCTTCAAACAGCTTCAAAGCTTTGCTGCCACCAGCTGCCCACAGACGGATATGAGTGCCATGCCATCATCTCCTGCTTCCCCAATTCTGCCACTGCCATCTAACTGACTGTGTTACTGCATGATCTCTGAGATGGCGCAGCCTCTTTAGAATATACTATAGTCCTGCTTTTCAGCAGAGGAGACAAATTAGAACTTAAAAAAAAAAAATCACCACCAACTCATCGCTTATTTGAGGACAACTCGCAAAAGAAGCAACCACCAGCCAGAGTGCAAGAATTCAACAGCAGCTCTCATCTTCAACTTTCAGCAAACAGTTTCTGTATTATTTATTGTCTAGTAAACAAAGTTTAAATGCTTTTCAGCCTCAGTTGCAAACTTGGTACCCATTTGCAGTCCAACAACAGCAGGGAATAAAGCTGCCATCGTATAATGCCTTTTTTCTCCTGTGTGCCTGCTTTCCATAGATTTCATTATTTCTCCCGGATCTGCACACATTGTCATATCTGGGGCACAGCAATACTAAGTAAACAGGGAGAAGGGTTGTGAAATTTTTATCATCGTCGCAACGACTGGCTGAGAGGATATACTGTTCACACTTTTTCCAAAGAAAAAAAGGCAGAGAGCAGGTATCACTCCTCCAGAAAAAAATCTCTACAGTACTCCAGCCTGACAGCTTGAAATTAAGCAGACAGGCACTTCAGATATCTAGACTTTGTGGCATAACAGTTAGCAGATACATCGCAGTAAGCACCTGCACTGGATTAAAACAGCTTTTTGTACCAGGCCACATTTGTATGGGATTATACTTAGGAAAACCCAGACTATGCTGGGGTTGTTTGCTGTTAAACACATGGAAGGACTGCTCGTGCACTCTGCTGCAGAGCCTTCAGCAGTGGAGAACTGCAGAAAAAAAGGAGGTGGAGATCAAGCAGACACTGAGATTTCCCAGAATGTTTTCCAGGCATTTGGAGAACGGAGTTTCAGCAGCTTCCAGTGCAACAGGACGGATCCTTCTTCCCAATAACTCCTAATGGCCTTTCCCTCCACGAGCCTCTCGGTCTGCACCCACGTGGATGTTGGGCACCCACACCGCTGTTAGTGGCGCAGCTGTTTCACCGCAGGTCTCTTCAGAGCCTGTGGGTAAACGCCATCCAGCCCCCGATAATTTGTTATTGTTCGTTTTGTTGATTTGTTCTATAACCTCTTTTACCAACACGCTTGATTTGAAGCAGATCCTCTGCCACAATCCTTATGGGAAACCTCTGCAGGCTCCTCCACAAAAAATACAGATGCAAGAAATTAGGAGTAGGGCTTAAATTCAAGGCCCCCACACAGACTGGTTTTTAAAGTACCATGCGAAGAGCTGTCTGGAATTTTTAAATTATTTGTGACTGAGTTATTGAAACATTTTAGAATATGAAACCAGTCCAAACAATACTGGAAAAGCAAATGATAATTTACACTGTTCTCAAAAAAAATCTTTTACACTGCTCCTAAAAGAGAAAGGGTATTAAAATAACCAAGCCAGGAGAAAGAGGTAAAAGAGCAGACATTTCAGAAGATTAATAGTGAGCTATCATAAAATTTGATACTAGAGTTGATGTTATTTAATGTATTTATTAATCCACATCAAAAAGAAAGAAGGTTGAACCACCAAATTTATAGGTGACAGAATTACTAAAGGAGGTGATGTCAAATTTCTGAGGAATATAACCAGGTTAAATGTATGCCTAACACTGGTGGTTTAACTTTACGTAATGACATCATATAACCTGATGAGATAATTTCAGCTGAAGAACTGAATTCAAGTTAAAAATAAAAATAAAAAAGCTGATCCAGAAACAAATGCAGACCGGAGCTATTGAAATCATAAAAAATCTGCAAAGAAAAGTAAGACAATGAGCAACAGAAAGCACTAGGACATTTTAATTTACACAGAAGATGAATGAACATAATCAAGATATTCAAAATAATGAACGGTTTAGAGAAAGCTAATAGGGGCTCCTAATTACTCTCATAAGGCACTAGTGAGAAATGTTCCACCAACTGGAAAGGCAGCAGAGGTAAAACCGGTAAAAGTGAATTCTTCTATTCATACCATGCAAAACTCAGTGGTGGAGATCACTGCCAGAGCATTGTTAATATGAAGAGATTAATAAAACTAATGGAGGAATTAGGCATATAGAAATTTTCCTGTGAAAAGGGTTATCAGAATAGTGCATAGAACAACCACCCGTCATTTCAGACAGAAACACAACACAGTTAAAATCTCTCACAGAACTCAAACAAGAAGACTTCGAGACAGAATAAAGGCACTATGAAAACTAAGGATATAGAACATAAGCTGAAATCTTTGCTGTTTATTAGTTGAGATACTGCATCTTTGTTAAAAGCTGTCAAAGTAGTAGTAGAAAAACAAGAAATCAATGGACAGAATCACGGAAGTGCTCATATTGTACACTAGAGAAAATACTGAGAAATAAAGTCCACTCATTTCTAAAAGGGTTTGCACAGATGTGAACAATGACAATAAAAACTCTCCTGCTTTTTCAACTTCCCCAAACAGTGAAAACAGAACTTCCAAAGCCTTTTTGAACAAAGAGGTCACATAAATGCTTTGCAGCTACAGAGCTGATTTCTTCTAAAAGGAATAAATAAATAAACAAACAAACAAACAAACAAACAAATACACTTTTGGCTAATCATCCCCATCCCAGAAAAATAAACACTTAATTTTATCATGTTTTTTCTAGTTACAAAGATTGAATTTAAGAGAATGAATGGCATGCTTATGGTTGTAACATTATTCACTTACACCAATAGTTATGTCCTAACAGCTATTTTATGTTTCCTTCTCTTGAAGTCTGCCAACACATGCTTTGAAATAGATTAATTTTTATTACATTGTTGTACAACAGCATGTACGAGAACAAATATTTAAGATCACCAGCTTTCTCAGGGAGGTGGGGAAATCAGAATCTCTTCAACATGATCTCAAGCTGTAAATCACCTGAGAACCTTTGCTCTGCCTATAAAAACACAACAGCAATTTTCTTAGAGTTTGCTTACTTGTAATTTCCATGACAGAACAGCTTAGAAATCAGGTCCTGCCAGTCAGTGCCCCAAAATTTGGTGGGAAATTCTTCCTTGTGCTGAGGAATGGAGCTTCCCTTTCACCGCAACTCTCAGCTTTGGAGAAGCTGGCACTCCTCAGCTCACAGGTCCCACGTAGCCTCGGACCAGAAATTTAATTCCCTTTTTATTGAATTTACTGCTTTTGATTCCTGTTTGGTGGAAAACATTAATGTTGTGCTTTGGGGGAGAAGAAGGGAAGGGATTCACTAACAAGGCTTATTCGAAAACAGTGTGTGGCAGTGCAAAGCATTTCTCTGCAGCACCTGGGAAATGCCCCGTGGTGTTATACTAATGCAAAGGGAATTTAAGGAAGTCCCCATATCGACTGGAGGCGGCACAGCCTGTTTCGGCACACTTTCAGGGCTTTGTTTGAGATTGCTCCCCACTGCAGGGAGATGGATCAAGCTCTTTATTATTAACGGTATTAATAGTAATAAGTGACAGTATCAGTAATATTAATAATTAATATTAATAATACCAACCACCATTATTAAGACTTTTTTTTTTGTTGTTTGCCCTAGGAAGGGGCATGGGGACCCACCAGTGCAGGGCCTGGTGGGACCCCGTGTCCCTAGAGGAGGAGCCCACCCTGAAGCAGGGCCAGAAAACCCATCAGCTGCATCACAGAGGGTGGATGAAGAACGTAAAAAAGCACTAAATACTACATTAACAATTACCTCAGAGCATGTGAGGTAACAAAGCAAGCCTCGTTAAACCCGTTTAAATTGGGCACTCTCTCTCAGAAAAGTAGTATAAAGAGGCAGCCACCTTCCCCAAGGCTGGTTATTACCATTATTTTCTACCTTTCACACATGGGTGCTACCGACCTTCCTCAGCTCTTGACGTGTTGTGTTCTTGGCTGCATTTGCAAATGCCCAAATGCCCCGCTGAGCACGAGGGCACCATTTTGTAGAGCACTGTGTCACTGCATCCAGTCCTGGCTTCAAAAGGGCAGAGATCTGCTCGACAGCAAGAGGCTGTTACTTAATACCGTCTTCCACATGGTCATTCGATTTCCAAATTCTTTGTATTCCATCTATGTGGCATCAGTGCTGTTTGCCAAATCCAGTCACAGTGTCGTGCTTCCCCCTCCCCATCTTCTCTAATATTATTGAGAAAAACAGAAGTATTGCAACTGGAAATGATTTACATCATTAAGGGAAAGATCCAAATTATTCATCTGAAATACTATTAGGAAGCCATTAGATTTTTACGAGGAAAAAACTCTTTACTGTGAGGGTGACAGAGCACTGGAACAGAGAGGCTGTGGAGTCTCCTTCTCCGGAGATACTCCAGACCTGCCTGGGTGCCATCCTGCGCAAGGTGCTCCAGGTGATCCTGCTGGGCAGGGGCTGGACCAGACGATCTCTGGAGGTCCCTTCCAGCCTCCACCACTCTGCGACACTGTGAAACAGAATGTTTCAATCCCATCCACACTTCCATTTTTCCGTACTGTTATTAGAAACGCTACTTTCAATAAACATTTAAAAAAAGCTCAGCCACCGTTTAAATGGTATAAAGAGAGATCTAAATCTGTAAAACAACAGTGATAACTAAATGCTGCAAATTATATATAGTTTATACTGGAGGTAATTTAGCATATCTAAGTACCCTTCCAATTTCCTCCTTGAGTGCAGGAAGAATTGTACATTGAGAAGGGGAGGGAGAATGAAGAAAATAAAGACTGTGGAAGTCAAAAGCCTTTCAAAGTACCAACAGAATGTAACCTGGCTAATATAACTGACTTTATAACCTCATGCCAGGTCTCTGCGAACCGTGATTGCCCTTACATGCTTTGGCTAGGATACAACTCTGAAGAAAAGACATTGATAGTGGCCCATAAGACAGGTATGATGACTGGATGGTATCAACATCTCGAAAGCCAAGGAATAACTCTGCATGTCGAGGTAGCAGAGGTGTATTGGAGCGCTAACCTGTCTCTATAAATGATGGAGAAACCAAAGCAGGATATTAGTAGAGCATAACAGCAACAGTATTTCTGCTGTTTAGTTTCATCTTTGAGGAAATACATGCTTTCTGACTCCAGGGAAACCATCACAGACCTTGTCCTTGTAAACAACCTTATTAAAAAAAAGATTAAAAAAAAAAAAAAAAAAAGAATATTGAAATAAGAACATGGAGCTTTACTTTTCTCTGATCCTACTGATTTCAGGCTCTTTCGTTTTACCTTTTAGTACCTTTGCAAAAGATAATACTGCATTTTCTGAATGTTCTTCATTAATATTTTCTGAATATATCTTCTAAATGATCAGATTGTGAAAACTAACCCCTCCAACCCTCTTTAGGTTCCTGGGAAACTAACAGGGGGTACAGAAAACAACCTTGATGTCCAAATCCTGGTACTGACATTGGGGACTATTTTGATCAAAAATAATCATCACATGCTTTCGAATGAAAGTACACATTGTTATCATAATCTGATAGTGGTGACTGGGAGAGTAAACGTGCGTGGTAAATCTCATGATATCTAAATCATTTGGGGCTTTTAAATTAAAAAAAAAAAAATGTTACGGTGGGCAGCACACAACAGCGTAGGTGATGCTCACTGATGTCAGTGATCCCAAGGGTTCATCATGAAGTTCTCTGAGCTTCTTTGTGCAAATGTGAGAATAAATCTAAGTTTGGACACTTTTTCTTTAAGTCTGTTCTACCATTTACAGAGAACAAAAATAGTCATGATCAATCCCCTCTTCAGTTTTAAAAATGGTAAATATAATGCACTTCTCTCCACTCTTTCAGGACTCTCTCAGTGTGCCGTGAATTTTGGAAAACAAATGTCATTAGAACAGGAAGATCTTATAATTTTCTTACCAGTCTAAGCATCACTTCCAAGTATTCCCCTAAATCAGTCATTAAAAATGCATCATGTTTCCATTTTAACTGTTATTTTGTTCTGTTCTACATAGCTGAAAACATTTTTAAAGGATGTCCAATATCAGATAGATTTTAAACATTTTGTTCTATTTCCCTCCTCATGCACTACAGATACATTGTCTCCCTGGCATTCTCTTCTTCACTGTTCAAGTTCTGGAATTTCTTATTCCCATTATGCCTTTTAGCTGATGAATTTGTTCCCTTTTTGCTCTCCTTACCTCTTTCCATAAAAAAGTCCTAATAGATTTTCTAATCTAGTTTTGTCAATTTTTTTTTATTATTTTTTTTTTTCAGTAAAAGTTTGTTTTAACCTCGGATCTTCAAGAAGTCTCATGAAATTACACAGACTAGATGTTTCTGTTGCTTTTTCACCCAAACAATTTGTGAACAAAGATCACTTAGGTTTTTTGAACTTCAATCTGCTTTGTGAATTTGTGGGGCAAAAATAATCCCTTATGCACTGAATTGTATTCAGTTGGCCACAAATTCTAAGCTGCTGTGTGCTTATTATCTTAGACACATGATTTACCCAAATCATAGCTATACTTTTAAAATGCTCTTTGAATACAGAGCTCTACAGACAATTTGCTCTCAAATCTTCAGTCATTGTGCTCACATATATAGGCGAAACACATTGGAGTATACAGCCTTTTTCTTTATTTTCTGCCTTCCCTGTATGTTTTCTCTTGATGCAGTCGTCCCATATTTTCTTAAAGTGTTACTCCATGGTCCTGCTCCTTATCAAATAGTAATTTTCTAGAACTATTAATATACTGACAAATGACAGCATTCACAGGCTTAATCCCCCCGGGGTTTGGCACTATGCTTAGCCAATGCATAGGATGTAGGTAGGAGAAGAAATATTTAAAGAAAGAAAAAGAGAAAGACCTTTCTTTCTCCTCTCCATTTCAGGACACATGTACAGACTTCTGAATGCTAACAATCTGAAACCATACTCTTAATGTCTCACTATTAAAATCAGAATAGAGGAAAAAAAGCTCTGTAAAGCATTCCTATGCATTTGAGGTACTTCCAGTAACACCTGTTAATGATCTGGAAGCGCAATATTAAAACTTTCTCCTTTCACAACAAAGTCTAGGGAAAATAAATATTCCAATGTCTCAATTAGGGATTTGAATGGCTGGCATCAAAACATGTATTACAGGCAAAAATCTGTCTTAAAAATAGAATATAAACAGTGTACAGGTAGGAAAATTAATTTAAAAAGCCAATGCAGTTGATTAAAAAACAACTAACCAACAACAAGAACAAACCAACCAAACAACAACAACAAAACCACAATCAAAAACCAAAGCCAAACTTCTAGAGTTCAATAATTACTTCCTACCTTTTAGAAGTGTTCTGTTTTGGTTATCTGGAAAAATATTTGACTATGTTCTACATATCATATCTTTTAAAATGTGGCACCTTTCCTTGCATTATAATGCTTTTGTAACATTACACCATTTGTTGTAAGAAATGGTATTTCTTCGAACTGGACTTCGATAGGTTATGCCTATCTGAAACAACATCTGAGCTCCTTTTCAAAATAGCAATTTGGAGATAGCAATTTGGAAAATCCAAAATATTCAGTAACTTCCACCAGGCTCCCAGGAATGGATTGCACTGTTCTTTACCTAGATCAACAGACGCTGTCTCATACAGCTTGATTACTAGCAAAGAGGTTTGTCACTGACATTTTGGTGAGGGTTTCAGCAATAAGAAGTGCTGCCCTTGAATCCGCTGGCTCGGAACCCACCCTGCACGACCAAGATTTGCAAGCAACGTGAGTGCTCTAACATTTGCAGGTAGGTCGTTGTATTGTGGGAATTTTGTCTGAGGCTTTTGGGGACTACGGTCCACGAATAAACAGTCCCTGAAGTCTGACTAGCATCAGATGAAAACACAGCCCTAGTCCAGCCAGTTCTGTTTTCCTTTCAAAAACAACCAGTCTTAAGGACAAGGAGCTTCCAGCGGTCTCTTCTTGGAGGTAAGCTCCCAACTCCTGCAATAGGATGCCTCCAAGACAGTGGCATTTCATACCTTAAAGTGACCTCATTTGCTTGGTGTCTTGTGTTTCTTCCCTCAAGCACCAGTAATTACATTCCTGGTCAGATTATTTTGAAAAGCACCTGTAGTCTTGTTTGAATACAGCTGTTGGTAAGTCACTGCAGCTCCTCTCCATGGTCTGCAGGTATTGGTTTAGAAAGCAAACCAACGAAAGGACAGTATGCAGCTGCCATCTGAACACTTTCAGTCCATTTTCAAATAAACAGACAACATTCCACTGGGGAAAAAGAAAACTTCAGCACTTGCAGGAAATGCAATTTCCATGTTTATGCACCAAGACTTCAAAATTCAGCATAAAACTTAAAAAAACCTCATGGTGCTAGGGAACACATTTTCTTCTGAATCAATATATCCTGGAGAAGATGGGTGAGAAAGATTACGCAGGATAACAAATGTTTTTAAAATTTATGTAGCAACAAACTGGCTCTTGGGCTATAATCTTATGTAATGTAATTTTTGATAATGCAGCTTTAAGCTTTCCCTGAACAGACTACAAAATCTTACTTTTTAATAGACTGTCCAGAAACCACAACTATCGCTATGCAAACCATTCCTCTATCAAAATGCATGGGAGTACATTATACTTCAGAAAACAGCTGAGTAAACTGTTTCTTGATCTTCACTATATGCTACATATTGATCTAAAATATTCACTCAGCATTTGTTTTTTGAGAGTGGAAAGGAGAGCAGACCAGGCACTTCACAGAATAGGCAAGAAGATGTTTTGGTGCACCCACACATACACACATATTTCAAATTCTCCGAAAAGTTAAATCCAATCAGAAATCAGCCTCTTACTCAGCAGCAAAGAAGGTATTCCAAAAGATTCCTACCTATTCTATCCCTACTGACACTTAAAATTTCAACCAAAGAGTAATTAAAGACCAATAGACCTGTTCCATACTTAAATTTAAATTATAGCTTATACAATATATTAAGGAGGTATCAAAGCATGGCTGTGTATGCTGAAGGTAGGAGGAACTGCAATATTTTTTAGCGTAAAATACCAAAAAAGCACATCTACTGAGCAATTGATCTTAAATAACTATTTCTGATTGCAAGAAAGCTTCAGATTAGCAACAGTGTTTTGACTTTTTCACACTGTTAAAGAAAAACAGAAAGCAATACTTTTTCGACAGAATGCTTTTTTCTCAGGCCTCTGTGTTACTTAGATGCCGTTAGGTATCTGTTACATTACATAAATGACTGGTGTCCATTTTGCTTTTCTAAACTTGTTGGCCTTCAGAACAAAAACAGTCTGCTAACATAAAACCTATTTTTCCCATCCCAGACTTTGTTACTTTAGCACTCAAGCAGACTAACAAAAGATAAAAAGGGAAAGGAAATAGGAGAAAAGGGAAGAGGAAAGAAACAATACTTAAATATTTATTACCCATTTTTCTTATATGTTTTTTGAAATGTATGAAAATAATCCACATACATTCTTCAGCTCAATTACTTACAAATAACCTATCTGTAGAATCAAGTAAGTCTGTCAGTTGTGCAAGTTTATTTTTCCATGTGCTATCTCGAGATAAGCAAGTCTGTAATATTAGATTTCCACTGACATAATTGTGCATGAATTCTGATCTGATTTAGTATTACATGGTGCAAAAGGTGACGCATTTTCTTTACCATAGCCCATTAGAAAAGGAAAGGAACTGCCAGCTTGTGAAATCTGAGGAGTTTGATTGAAAGACTGTGGGACTTTGAGGTCAACTGGGTGGAAAAGTAACTTGCTCAACTACCCCAGGCATTAAGCACTGTGACAAGCAAACCAAATACCCAGTGTAGTTACTCAGTTAGACAATCAATAAAAAACACTGCATTATCAGACTGCTACAGCTGTATTTTAACCTATCGTATTACCTCATCTGTTCCCAAACATACATTTGCTGATCACGCAGATAACACAGATACCACCCCAGTCCTTAAGCCACACTTAATACTAAGCAAGAGTGGTAATGCAACTGTTTATTGCTTTTCCATATGCCATAAATTCTAATTTTCTGGTCTATCTAGATGGTGCACCAAAGGCTACATCCAAAGTGCTACTGAGGTGGTGAAGCTGGCTTCCAAAACCGACACCTGTGAGATTTGAGGTTAGCTCTGCCTGTGCCCGCATCGATGCTCAGCCAGCCTCTGCTCCCCCTGGGCTCCTCCTTGCCGCATGCCTGCCCACCTGGTGCCAATCCATTCCCTAGGTTGTCTCTATGTTTGTTTTTGTTTTTGTTTTTTTGTCTCTGCATCCCCGTCTCCTTCTGCCTGTTCCACCTCCTGCAGGCTCCTCCTCTCAGAGCTGCTCCCACCAGGTTCACGGGTGGTGTCCGTGCCCCCAGCGTAGGACTCAGCAGAAAAGCCAGTAAACCCAAAGGAAATGCAGTCCAGACCTGGCAGGAGCCCACACCGAGCAGGAGCAGCCATGGTAGGTCCCGGCCCCACCTGAAGGATGCGGGCTCATTCCTTCTGTGGGAATGCACAAGGGAATTCACAAACGGAGCAAATCTGCAGATTTCTGCTTAAGGCTGGCAAACTGCTGCCTCTTCCCCAGCTCAGACCTCCCACCAAGCCTCATAAACTATCCAAACAGGGATATGGTTTTGCAGAAATTAGGAAAGCCTCATCCTTCACATTACAGTCACCTGTCTGCCTGGCTATTTTCAAGTCTCTGCTAGCCATGGTACAGGAAGGTAGATAGTAACAGAAATATGTATTTTTTCCACACTGAAAAGCAATACATTCTTCCCTTCACTTGTACGTTGAAATTTACAGAGCTGTTTTACTGGAAAGTTCCTGTGTTTAAATAATTGGCCTGTAAGCTTCATCATTCTGGAGTGTGAGCACTTGAAAATGTGGTGCATTTCATATACCAGTTCCCAAAAGACACCAAAACCAAGAAGCTACAAAAACAAATCAGCAAAGATGGAACTGCCATCCCAGCAGAAACTAGGAATGGATGCAGTATGGAGGAATAGGCAGAAGCCTCTTTCTGCCGCGGAGAAGCTGTCTTCTCTGCAGAAGTATTCAAATATAATTTGAACTCTCCAAAAGGCAAGTATACTGCAGTGGAGCAGAAGGTACCTGGTAGCAAAAAGCCCGTAGCAAAGTCTCTAGACATCTGAAGTCTCTGTCAGTTAGGAGCTGTATGTTCACAAACATCTGCTGGGATGGATGGAAAAAGTTACCCCTTTCTGAATTGAAGCATATCTGAATTTTTCTGAAATTGATGATCACAGCAGTTCATTTAGATTCCCCGCTAAACTGCCACACCTTTGCATCTTTTACAGTAGCAATCAGTAAATGCATAAGATTGATATCTACAAAACTAAAAAGAAGTAGAACAAAGCCAATTATATGTACTATTTGTCCACACGCTTTATTTACACCCAATTTAGCTGTTTATGAGCTGCAAATGAAACCTGAGTGGCAGCAGACAGTGCCCTCTGCCACAGTGCACTCTGTCTTTGTGGATGCTGCTGCACGTTGCTGATGCTTATTCCACACCACGTTCATCTGGGAGCAGCTTTTGCACTTAAATTCTTTGGGGCAAGGGTGCCTGCTTCATTTTGTCAGGATTACATTTTCTGGATGGCCTATCCAGCATGTTCTTCACTGATCCACACATCAGCATTAACTAAACAATACAAAATCTACTGACACATTGATATTTCAAGCTGCACACAAAATATATACATAGTTTGCAAGAAACTGCAGTTTATTTTCCCTTATTCCTGTATCTGTCTGCATAAAGCACAGCAATACCTGATCAACTGTCCTGTGAAACGCTTGTAGTTCACATTGCACTTTTTCTTACAAGCATTTCAGTGAAGCAAAAAGCACCTACCTAGCTTTAAAGAAAGACTTTCAGTTGTGCTGTGCTGCTGGCCTCAGCAGCAAACCTCAGCTGAAAACCAGACCGTGACTTGCTGCGGAGAGCCACATTACCGGGCATCGTCCTCACCCACATCATCTCCTGCCACTCCTTCCTTCACGTTCATGTGCGCCGTGCCCGCCACACATCTCACCAACAGGGACTGGGTCCATGCAGCACTCACTCAACCTCACGCTAGTGCACCTGAAACCACCTCACTCTTCTACCCGGCTTCCAAAGTTGTGCCTTACCCACTGCCACCTCCGCTTTCTGTGCAACTTGAATGAAGACCTGTTCTGTATCATGGGTTCTACGTTTTGCTGTAGGACAAGCCCAAAAAACATCTCTAAAACAGGTGTTTTGGGCTGCTCTTCAGAAGGATAAAATGGGAAGTTTCAAATAAACCTAAAGAAATATTTGGGTGGCTGACAAACACTCACGTTAGGGGATAGAGGGGCTTGCTTACTGTTGTAGGCAGTACGTGACGGTGGCTTAAACAGAACCCGGATCTCGTGAGTCTGTGTGCAACTACATTAAAGAAAATCTAGAAAATCTGTTAGACAACGAGAAATGGTCCATTCTCCCTACTTCTGAAGCCACATAACAAACGAATGCCTTCGGAGCTGAGGAGCCAAGTGACCTGCATGCATGTGAAGGTTTCGGTGAGAACTCAGCAGTAAAAGCTTTTGCTCGTTTCCTTGAACACTTATCATTCCTCTCCCCTGAGTCACTGAGAAGACCATACATATGCTTTTACTACACCTCATTTTATACAGCCACTTTTTGAGGAGCTTGGTAAAAAACAGACCTTTGCTTAGTCTCAAACAATGTCATTCAGCTTGGTTATGTTGAGAAGCAATACTAAGGGTAGAGGGAAAATGTAGGGCAAAATTATGTCATATTCTGAAACAGCTAACATAATTAAGACATATTCTTCATTTAATTTAATAATTTATTGAATTATACTTGGATTACTTAATAAATGAAGAACATTACCCACACTACATTAGTCACAGGTGAAAAAAAATCATATATATGGAGGAGTGTAATTTGTTCAACAGTTTATAGACCCACAGTCCTCCAGAGACGATCTCACACACCTTTAAGGTGCCAGACTTTAAAGACAAATGTCACTAAAGATCTTACAAATATTAGTGAGGTACTGATCTCACTAATATTTGTTTTATTACACTGATTTTGACTGCACTGGGGTAAAGAAGCCTGATCCTGCAAGATCAAAATCTCTCAGTTATCTGTTCTCAAAGGTGCCTGCTTTGATCACAGAGCCCCTTTGGTGTCCTAGTCCTGGGAGGGATGAAATTATGAAATTGAAGGTTAAGGAAGTGACTGTGCAAAATGCCCACATGATGCAAGGTCCATCCAGGCAGAATTAGCTCCATGACTGAGACTGGGATGATCCAAAGATCATAAAACAGCATAGGCTGATGTTTCATTTCCTGGGCTGAAGCAGTCTGCCCCTTCACCCCTCCTAGTAGGTACAATTATGACGTCAACCTCACGACCCTTACGACTGCCCCTCTGTGAATAACTAAACTGAGGCGAAACCAACTGCTTGACTTTTCCTGCAGCTACTTATTATTCCAGAGTACTCTATTGTAGGTTTGTTTCATAAGTAGTGACAATCTAGCTAAGTTTTTAGGGGACAACAGTTTCATGTGCAGCTACAGCTTAAATGGAAGCTGTTTAAATTTTATTATTTACAGCTGATATTTAAATGTTAGTGAAGGTAGCTTTCTAATGGTGGAATCAAGCTACAGCTGAACTTGTGTGCCTATTTGCAACATTTTGGAATGTTCTCTTTTTCTCCACTGACTGCCTTATTTCTTTCTTGTTTTCCCACCATTTATTTTATAGGAATCAACTGCCACTACAATAGATTACAAGCTTCTCTTCTATAGAATATAAAAGTATACACTGTATTGAGTTTATCTTTTCTCCTCCTCATGATATACTCTTGGAAAAAAAGGCTGGACAGGCTATTGAGACAGGTTACAAACTTGGCTTGGCCTGAAAACAAAGTTGGTACCTCTTGGCAAAGATGATTAAAAGCTTTAAAATGTTTTAATTTGATTCAACTATCCTTCATTATAAGAGCTTTTAGTTATCTTGAAACATACTAACATTGAATGAGAACTGCATAGATTTTTTTGAAAGTACAAAGCCTGGAGAGAGAATCGTCAAAGAGTACAAATGATTGGAATCTTCTGTATTATTAAAATATTGATACTGTTAATAAAAAAAATAGAATAGTGCTCATACCATGTGTCTTCTTCCTCTTCAGTCTGTGATAGTGGTGTTACTCACTGGCCCAATTCTGTGGCATGCTGAGTGCTTCCCACAAAATGGCTGAACTGAATGGCTGAGCTGAAATTCTCTGCAAATACCTGAAATCTATGTGGAACTTGTTCAAAGAGTAAAGCTATGTGAAAAGTGTACCTGGACTTTTCAAATGACAAACTAAAATCTTTATTACATGCGTAGATTATGCATATTGACCACTACATTATCGTTACATAACTGTGTAGAAACCCTTTTGATAGCTTGTTGATAACTTGACTTCATGTAATTTAACTGACCCTTATTTGCTAAGATAGTGTGTAAGCCAGTGTTTGGAAGGGAGCCAAAAAATGAAGAGAGAGAGAAATCAGATTAAACTGTAAATCTTTGGTTGGCATAGATTTAGTAATCAGTATAGAACATATGGGATGCAGAATCCAGTGCTATTTCTTTGAAAAACTAGTATTAAACTAAGGACAAATGTCTGAGCCAAACTCGTCTCAGTTCTTAAATAGGTAACATGGCAAAGAAACAAAATTAGAAAAAAAAAGTATTGAACTGTTAAACATTACTTTGCAATTGATATAGCAAGAAGTGTACTTGCCATTTTTTTATTAGTCATATTGCAACTGAAGATGAAAGTTTATATTCTCCAGTTCAAAGAAAAAATAAAAAATATCCCGTGACCTTAAACTGACACTCCTGTCTACTTCAATTGCAGCATAGGGTAAAATAAAATAAAAAAATAATAATCCAGAATGTTAGAGGCAAATATGTTGTGTAAATCTACCTTGTCAAACTCCTCCCAGTAACGCACACATCACTATTGATAAAATGCCCTACTTTAACTAATTACATGCACTTGAGTCCTTATCATCCTCAGCTTATTACCTCTGTGGCCCTGCGACGTGGGGGTGTTGGGCCACAAGCCTCCATCACGCATCCCACAACCTACATCAGCGCGCGCCCACACGGACCTCATCAAGTAGCCCAGGAGTTGCCCTTTCCCTGCAAGTAAGTGACTAATATCTAAGCTGGCTCTAAAGAAAGACACTTTTCATAATCGCCCAACAATCTGCTAAGTGAAAACATATGGATAGGCTTAGGTAGAGCCTGCCAGGGGTCTTTGCTGAATGGAAAACAGGTGCTCCAGTTCTGTGCCGTGTAATACCCCATTTACTGTTAAGTCCAAAGGTTACAGGACTAATAGCTGCCTTGTGGTAATCACGGAGAGCAAAGACACCAGCCATGGTCAAACATCTGGGACATATTTTACATACTTGCAACATATGCTTCAGTTTCAATTAAAGCGAGGCTTTGGCACATTTATTAATCTTTTTACTTTTATCACATAAGAAGACCCATTTACCTGACTTTTCTATTTTACCACATGAGAAAACAGAGAAATAATAAAAGCCAGAGGTCACTACCAGCTGGTGTTAAAAATGTGTCTGTTTTCTCACAAAACTTCATTTTGCACACAGCTTTAGGAAAACATATATGTGAATTAGAATAATATGAAACTGCACTCCTTCCATTTTGACAAAAGGACGTAACAGGACCTGCAGTAATAAATAGAGTACGTCCGAGTGCACCACAAAGGAAAAAACACCCTACTGCACTTCCAACAACAAAAAGTTCAGTCCTAGAGAAGCACGTATGTTTTACAGTTTAGCCCAGTGCCTAATAATGCCTGCTTTGAGGGCTATTGAATATACATGGTAGTCCACATATTTTTAAGAAGTGTAATTTTCTTTTCAGTTCAAACAGCATATTCAATTATGAGAACTCAAAATGTTTGCAGTAATGGAAGCAGCTTTGAAATTATACAGATAATCCTAGACACATTCTATACAGAAAGACAGGTCTTAAATATTCAATAGAGGGGCTCACTTAATGCACGTGGCAACGTTAGTACTTACTTTTATTCGATATTGGTAACTATGTCTAGAAAAATATATGAACTCTATTGTCAATTTGAGAAAACTAAATATTAGATCACAACATCGAAACCTAGAGCGATATTTCTAACTAGGTTCATCTGCCTGGCTTCTGTTAGCAGCCACGGAACTGGGTGAGGGGTGCCGGGGAGAGTGGGCTTGCCCCCCACCTTCATCTTCCCTTTTTAAGGAGTTTAGCAATCTCCAAAAACAACTGTGTTGTAACTACAGTGTCTGACTTAAACTACAAGCAGCCAAGCATTGTTCTTTGTGAACTAATCACAGTTATTTAAAATGTCCAGGAGCACACGTACTACTGGGATGATACTTTTGCACCAGCTCTAATAATAAAGCAGGAACAAACGGGAGAAAATGGCCTCAAATGGATGGCAGATCAGTGTTTATCAGAAGAGAAATGATGATTCAAAGCCAGCATGTTGAGTTAAAATACAAGCTCTTCACAGCTACATGGCTGACCTTTGCAATAAATCATATATTTTATTGCCAGAAGTGCATGCTCATATCATTTAGTGTTAAAAACCATCACCTATGTGTTTTGTAAAAGAAGGTTTTGTTACTACAGTGTTTGCCAATTCTGAAATGATGTAGCTAACGATTTAAGTGATGTATAGAAGAATTTCACATAATATCTTTCTGTCAATTGTAAAATGTTTGAGCTGGCAACAGAATGAGGAAAATACTCCTTTTTTATCATCTCTCAGATCTTAGGTGTTAGCTAACAGAAAAATAATCATTCAGGGGATTAACTAATCACAGTGAATTTTCTGACATTTCAAATGCTGCTGCCAGCATATGAATTCTTACAGTGGTATATAACTGTACATCTCAACTGGAAACAAAGGTCAAGGGCATAAATTAAGATACACTGTTTTTCTCCTCTCAAAAAAAAAAAAGAAAAAGGAAGAAAGAAAAAAAAATCACTGCTTTACTACAACAGAAGTGTGTGAACATCTGTGAAGGTCAAAATCATCTGTATTTTAATACACAGTTCTTGTAAAATTATCTTTCTTTTTTTTAGTTTTTCTTTTTCCTTTTCTTTCACTAATACCATCTCACTGGTATCAAAATACCAGAAACAACAGGACTGTCTGCACTGTACTTGTCTCACCAGAAAGGTGTCCTGCCAGCGCTAGCCATTGCTTCAGCGATGCAAGGTCATTCTAATTTCTTTTCTCCAGTTTTTCCCTCTCCCTGGGGGACAACCAATCCAAACAGTCCCATAGCTTGGCTCAATAAGATGTGGAAACGAGCTGTTATTTACTGTGGTTGCAATCCTCAACCCAACCAGCAGCCTCCAAAGTGAATCAGTTTCCTCCAATAGCTGAATCATCTGCAATAGTTTCCTGCCTTGCTGGGCCACTACGCCAACTTCAAATCAAATGGATGCCTATGAGAATTGTGATTATTTAAATGTCATACAGAGTGCAAAACATTTCAGCCATTCTTCTACCAAGTAATTCTTTGAAAATTATAGATGTCAATATCCCATCTTTAACCAGTATGGAGTTGCTATTTTTACACCATTTTCCCCCTAAAGTGCAGCCCTATTTGTAATACTCAAGACAGGACAAATTTTTGTCCTTCAAAAACAGTTGTCACTGCAGTTATCTTCACAAGAGCTATCAAGTTCCAGACAAGCTGAATTATTTTTGTTCCTGGCAGAAAAAATATTTGACCCAGCTCCGGACCAAGAAAGAAAAAAAAGAAAAAAAAAAGCAGGATTTATAGTCCTCTATCCTTTCCTGCAACACACGGTAGCATTGTTAGGATGATAAACAGCTCTGTCCAATTTTCTGGACTAAAACACTTCAACTCCTTTTTTAACTGTCTGTAAAAACAGTGTCATGTCTAAATTCTCCCATCCCCAGGTACCCAAGTGCTAGGAAAGATAATTACCTTGTCATCTCTGTCATCCTCTTCTTCCTCGTCCTCTAGCATGTCCTCCACTACCTGCAGACAGAAACAGTAGTAGTTGTCATGATTTAAAAAGGAAGAGTTTTGTTCTGTCAATTCTAAACCTTTTGTAGATGAAAACTTTATTAACATTTGAAATAAATGCACAGAAGGAAAATGTACAACCAGGAAAAAACTCTTGATCTAGAGATTCAAATTTTGGAAAGTGTTACAGCTGTAATTGACCTACATTAGGGAATTATATACTGAAAACCCTTCCTGTACAAAATGCTTGCTTGACAATTTAAGTATTTAAAAGGTAGTTCGAAATTCAATGTGTGATAGTTTTAACTAAAGGAATCCTTTGTCAGCTCCACTGGTGGCTATACTGAACACATACACTCTTGCTTTAAATTTAGTGTTACCTAGAGATACATGCAACATTTTAAATAAAATTTATAGGATACATCAAGATATTTTTGAAGAATAAAAAGCTGGGAATAAATTCATATTAGCTTGTCTCTTACGATCTACAACAGTGACACATACCATATGCTCTATTAGCATTAGCACTATGTTTCTAATAGTGATTTTATACAATCTGTGCATCTAACTTTCCTCACATTCATTGTTAACTGTAGCTGCCACATGTATTTTTCCATTTAAATAATCTTTTCAGTCTAACACTATGAAATATATACGCTCATTCAATTAATTTTACAAATATTAATAATTTATTAATCACAGCATGAGCATGAAATGAACCACTATTAAATCCAGTTTACAGAGCAATGAAATGACTTTCTGAAGATGGGCTGTGGCTGAATCAGTCTCAAAACCCAACCCATCCTATGATTCTACGATATAAAGTCACAATCCCTCTCTCATAACACTGTGATTAACTCTTCAGCCTACCTGATGGGAGAAAATTCTCTGTTGACAGAATTGAAATAAACTGGTACCCACTTATATGAGGGAAGATGTGGCAACTTACATTGTTATTTATAAGTAAATATTTATTGTAATATAGGAACAGCCATAACGAAGCTCAGCAAAGATCCACCTAGCCCAGTGTCATATAGATGCCTAACGAAAACCATGTATTATGCATTACAAAACACGCAGAACAAAAGGTCAAGAGAAGGAAAAAAACACATTAGTATGAAACATTAGTACTTTGGCCTATGTTACAGATTTGCCACCGTATGAAATGATAGTTTTCTTTGTTATATAGCCCAAGTCACAAATGGCTTAAGTGTACTTGTCATTTAGGGCAACACATTCAAATTACAGCCTCAGCATTAGTCCCCAAACACATCTGCTTGAAATCCATGTCTAAGAACTGAAGGACTTTAACGTGATTCAAGGGCGAAATTCAGGAATGGGTTAGCTCAACCATCAAGAAGATCCCAGTTAATAATGCTCCAAGGGCCTAGGCAAAATGTAAACAACGCATAACACTGATATAACATGCACCCACAGCAAACTACTCTGCCTACATCAGCTGCACAGGTCTCATTTCCAATTTCAGATGCTCATCCTCGTTTGAATCCATTCCCAAACCACTTCGAGTAACATCTGTGGGATTTTGGAGGGGAGGGAGCCTCCAATTATATCTACCGGCTACTGTGTTCTGGAGCTTAGAACCAAAAGCAATCCTAGAAACACAGAGAACAGTAAAGAGTAAGCATGTCCAATGGCACATGTAAGTAACATAACCTGAGCAACTAATGAACAACCCCTCTTCAATTTTTTTTATTTTTATTTTTTTTTCTGCAAAGCAGAGCAGTTTCAACAGGAAGGGCCTGACTGGCTGGATTGTCTGCAGCCTCTGACCTGAGGCCAGCCTTCACAGAAAGGCAGAGGCAGATGAAAACACACAGAGGCCAGAGGAACCACACCTGGGCTTCAGACACTTGCTGTGAAAAAGAAACCTGCCCCCACCAGCCTCTCCTCTGGTTCCCCCTCTGGGTCAGCTCTGCTCTGTTTCTTAAAGGAGGACCAGAGACAAGGACCAAAATGTTCAGATGGTGATAGGCTAGTTGAACCCTTTAGCGTGGAGAGATGGAAGTGTGGAGAACATATTTTTGAAACGCTGGTTAGCTCCTGCTTAGTTCAGTGCTCCATTTTATGGGTCCAACTTGGAGGTGCCTGAGGACACAGTTTCATAGACCCTTCTGTGGAAGCAAAGACATCTTCAGTTTCTCACAAACCTGCATCAGCTACTTGTTCCTCTCCTCTCACGGTAGCTCACTCTCATCTTCCCTATGCTGTTCCAAGTGCTCGTGGAGCTCAGCTGTAACTATATCGTTGGAATGATCCATTTCTTAAAGAAAATCCACCCTAAGACTTCCAGTGTGGATGGTTTTAGTGACCCAGTTTATAGAGTGGCTCCAGATTCGCTTGCATCAGCTCTACAGAGGAACTGGTGAACCGAGGAGGGGATGAAAACAAGCTGTTAAGGGCTGCAATGAGATGGAAACTCTCTTAAATCAGTTTTGCCACACACAAAAAGGTCTGTAATTACATCATTAGGTGACTAAAGCCCAAGGTATAAACCTAAATCTGTTGACTCAGATACTGCCTACGCCTGGAGCTGACTAAACTCACTAGGTCTCTTACTTTTCAACATTAATATTCCCCAGACACTTAAAGATCTCTTTTATGTACATCCAGAAATTCCTTGTCTTGACAGGATTGAACAGTGGAATGCCTATCTCACTTTAGTGCTAAAGTTAGCTTGGAGACAATTAGCTGAATTGGAAACCTCTAAAATTGTCGCAAATGATGGCACCTCACTGAAATCACTTACATGACAATACCCATTCTAAATTATCTGAATAATAATACTTCAAATTCACTTTTTTTTTTTCCTCATCTAATGATCTCAAACTACTTTACAAGCTTCTATAGAGTAGCAAAATGTTAGCTTGTTCAAAGGACATAAAAAGTCCTTTGAAATCCCCTGATCCCATATTTCCAGCTCCTCCATTCCATTTTTTAATTCAAAAGCCACTACCAATCTGTGCTCTTGTTCTAGGTTAGTCATACCATCAATTACATTGAGCTTTAGAGTATTGAACTGTCTGGAAAGGAAACAGAATTCAATTAGTGTAGCAAAATAAAATGTAGTAAAAGTGTTCACATGCCCAAGATGCAGGAATTATTCTTTAAAGAATATGAAGCATAGTCCATGCTCTCACTTTTCTTGAAATTCGAAAGGAAGAGTTAAAAAATAACATGAATGTTCAGACAATATGGACACAATAATACAATTTATTACAGCACCAAATTCGAGTGTTTCCAGAACTTTGACAGAAATTTAAAAAAAAAGGAAAACAGATTCTTCATAATCGTATGATATATGAATAATTGGTATGCTGAAGCCTAACACAAGCTGTATACTGAAGCACAACCTATTTTTGCAGAACAAAGTAAAGCTTTTCAAGATATATTCAGTGAATCTCAGCAACAGATTTCAGTTTAACATCGTACTAAAAATACTGTAGAAAAAAATCCATTTTGGATTTTTTTTCCCCTTTGATAGTGCTTCGTTGCTATTCAAATAAAGCGCGTATGCGCTGCCCGGGTTTGAAGCAACATAGTAGTTATTCAAATCTCTATGTCAACCATTATACCTTAGGGAGATATAATGGGGAGAGGGAGGAGAAGGGAAAGGAGGTAGAGGGAGAGAGAGGGAGAACAGGAAAAAGCATATGAAGATAAAATGAAACATTAGAGTTATTTTATTAAAAGTTCTATGGCAAAAATCTTAGATTGCCCCTAGAACACTCACTCTAAATTATGCCTTCGATAGCTTGCTTGAAATCAAGTAGTATTAATCAAACAAAGGAAGGGCACTGGGGAAATCAGAAAGATCTAATGCAAGCAGTTAAAAGTGACATGACCTTCTGTAATGTCACTTGTCACAGACTTATATGCCGCATACTGGTAGAAGGTCTTGAAAGAACCTGATTCTTGGTACTGTTCCTTGAATGTAATACTAATACATATGACATTTTAAAAAACACACGTAGACATCCTCAAATATGGCATGTCAGCTACTTCATAGCTAAACAGTCAGCAGATGTTGTTTAAATGTTGCAAAATAAGATCCTTTCTGTGCAAAATAGCCCTGTTAAAAATGTATTAATCGGGAAGAGCATACAGACTAATTACCACAAACTGACATTGCTACTGACCCATTCCTACCCTCTTTGAGGCAAAAGAACTTTGTCTATAAATATTGTGCAATTCATAATTCATACAAGATTATTGAAGGAAGCGCTTGTTCTGTCAAAGCATCTATGTGTACCTAGGTCAAGCAAGATTACCAGAAGAAAGCACAACCACTGTATTTGCATCATAGACAAAACCCAAATACTTGTGGACTAGAATGCTGTCTTCTTAGTAAGTTAATTAATTGCAAGCTGCATTTATCCTAAAAAAGATCTGGTGATCTAAAACCAGTATAGGACTTCTGAAAAAATATTTAATTGCAACTTCTAATATCAACACCTGCAAAGTATGCTTAAATCGTAATTATTTACAAGCATCTTGAATCAAAAATCAGTGACTGTAGAGAACTTAACAATTCGTCCTGAATCTAAGTGGTTCATGGAAAAATGGCACATTAAAACTTAACACCACTTTTAAAAGCCCTTCTCTCTTAGTGTCAGCCTGCTGTTTCTCATACAAAACGTGCACAGCGCAGGTTACTTCATGAATTGTCTTCTGTTCTAATGTCTTTGGCAAACCCAACAGAAACACCCGCCCAGAAGAAACTTTGATGACTTTATATGATATCAGTACCAGATACTTGCTTTGCACTAATATGCAAAGTAAAGAAAAAATAAAAGGAGTGGCACTACCAGATTGCAGGTTTGCCTGATGTCTGTTACCTTATCAGTTTTTTTTTTTTTTTCTTTTTGATGTGAAGTACACAACAACCCATAGCATTAGCACTTCTCTAGATTTGCTTGTGTCTTACTTGGTTTAGTCCTTCAAACATAGGTGGTCTTAAGTGAAAAACAAAAGAAAACAATTTATGCTGTATCATATGCTACAGTGTCAAAATATCTGCAGACATTTTGACTTTCACATAAAGGTACAGAAGAAGGTACTTTCAGAAGACAAAATATAAGGCAATGAGATTTGGTTCAGAATTAAATACATTGTAGATACACAAAGGGTGCAGTCAGAATTGTACTGCTCAGGACAGTTTGGATTTCATGTAATCCATATTGTCTAAATGTAGACTGTACCATACGTTTGCCTGTCACTCAATTCACGGTGTTTGTGTGTAAAATGCAAGATAAAATTATGCAATGTGTATGGATTAACAATGATGTGTAAAATCATTTAGGCTCTTTCTGGTAATTTCATAGTTGAAGCAAAGGCATTCATCATCAGTAAGCCCACTGTAGCTGTGTTTTTGTAGTCATTTTCACAACATGATGTCTGCTACTTTCACTGAATTGTTAAGGAGAAACTTTGCAAGAGATACAGCTTAATTAAAATGTCTACCTTTTCATACTGCATTTATAAGAAAAATAAAAATCAAATTAACAGGTTCTGATTTAGTACTGTAGTATATCTGGAATACAACTGATCCTGATTTATACTATTAATGTTTTGACCTTGGGGTATTTCATCTGCAGCAATCATCAAGATAACTGAACCACTAGATGTAATAATAATTAGTGTGATAAGCTTGCCAGTAAGGTTGAATATATTGCAGTACAGAAGACAGCAGACTAAAAAGAAAAGCATTAGTACTTTGCTGCTAAAATACTTCCTGATTTTTACAGAGACACTCAAATACAATTATTTCTTCTTACAGAATGCATTTTGTTAGCTTATTCTGGGAAGTGCTCATGTTGTAATTTAGTCTGATTCTTAATAGGAAATGAGACTTTAATATGGCTATCAGATGCTTTTTGATGCATGCTACTGATTACATGTAGTTCTGTAATGTCAACAACAGAATTTTTATTTGCAGTATAATAAATTTCTTGGCAACATGCACAGGCAGTAAATACAGTTTATAAGAACATGTAACCTTTCTCCTGCTGTCAGCTTTATATGCCCTCAATATTCAGTTGCTAAAATAGTTAAGAATATGTCATTTTTTATACAAAATGGCATAAGTAGAAGGCCGTCTTCTATTTTTTTTCAATATTTGGTTCTCTATTTTAGCTCTTTCTAGTATTTACACAATACACTGTGAACTGAATATTAGGTGTTTATTTGAAGTATGTCTCCATCTAAAGGCTTCAGCATGTACTGTGCACTTGAAAGTGTCATATTTCTGGTTTTAGAATACTTCATTTTCAGCTCAGCGAAACGAAAAAAAACCAAGCCATTCTTTGCATGGCTAAATATCAACGATAAGTTTGTTTTACAGGGCTACTAAAAAAGCAGCTTCACAAAATTTTCTGAGAGTTCTCCATAATAAAATAGTTTATTGTATTAATAACAGTATGAAGAGACAACGGTGCTTTTCATTGTTACTAATTCTCTTCAAGTAATTTTAGGATTCTAGTAGCACCAGATATCCTACTCTTACAAAACAGTGCTTATCCACATAAATCTAAGCTTGACACAAGTGTGACACAATCTATTACATTATAATTTTGAGTTGAGAAGCTTTTCAGTAGGAAAAAAATCTGTTATTAATTTTATGTGACAATGTATATAATATAAATGAATGCAATTTCAGTAAAAATAAAAAAAAAGATATTGATACATTTTGATTAATATATTAGCACTGTACTAAAGTTCTAAAGTTATTAAAGTCTAAACTGAACTAAAATGTTCCTAAGGAAAATGAAAACAAACTGAAGCTAAATAAAAAATTCACATGACTATGGGAATTTTCAATGCAAACTAAACTGATCTTAAGTTTATAAAATATTGATTATTTATAATAGCTGCTATAAGTTGTCAAGTAAGTCTTGTTGCCATGTAAATCTTGATGCAAATGCAAAAGAAAAAATCATTAAAACAGTCTCGCAGAAAAAATGCATCTATGTGCAGTGAACTTCAATTTTCTCTTAGATGCTAATAATATTGTAAGGTTATAATTGAAAAAGTGTGGCAAAATTTAAATTAACAGATGACTGATTTATGACTGGAAGAAAAAAATATATATTTTTTTAAATGCTGGAAATATCTAGGGCTAGATTTTGGAGTTTTGTCTTGAAGTGACCAAAGGAAGCCAAAATATTCCAATTCTGTAGTGCATTCGTTTTTTGTAAATGCTACTGGTATGAGAACAGCCATGCAAAGTTTTAGCAAGGGGTTACTTCATACTCTAATATTGTATGAAAACCCCTGATGCAAGGATTACACTTGCAGTGTGGACAGTCTCGATTAACTGTAGCACAGCCAGTCAACTGCAGTACCACATCCTGTTATGCTGCAGGAGAGAAATGCTTCCTGCCCAACTTATATCTTTATATAGTGTACTCTGTGACTGTTAAATTAGTGCATAACGCATTTAAAATATTTATAGTACCAACGTTTAGTTAAATAACCTTTATGTAAGATTTATGTTGATTTGTTCATTTCTCATTTAATGGCAAATTATGAAGAGCATGTTTCATAAAGATAATTCTCCATTTAAATTCAGCAGGCCATTAAATATTAAAATTATGTTTCTGATGCAATCTAGAGCAAATTTGTCCAGCTTCAGCGATTATTTGCACTCATAAAAATTAGGCTTGATTAATAAAATTTAAATGCTTGATTAAGCTGACATTTTCATGTTTCCTTTATGATTTATTAAAAAAGCCTCTGTCCCATAGTGGGGCTATCGTTTCTTTTTCCTCCCTGATCCATATGGATCATATAGAAAGAACAAACAGCTGCATGAAGACAGCAGACTACTTAATATTCACGCACGTGTTGCTTGTGGTCTTTGTGCTCTGATAGCATCCAGGCTGCACGCACAGACAGATGATGACCTATTTACAAAAGCCTTTCTAACTTCTTTTAGCGATGGTAACAAACGGAGAGCAGGTTTGCAGTTCCGATTAATTTGGCAATGGTAAGGGAGGCTGCCTGGTTTAAGAAAAACTCGCGGACGTCGCGGCACTGCTCAGAGTGATGTGCTGATTGCCATCTGCCTCAAGCAGAAACAGAACAAGCGTCACTTTCTATTTCCAGGTACAGAGTACATTTGGCTAGTTAGCAGCAGTCAGCAAACATAAGGTGAAACCCCTTCTGCATAATGTTGAAAACCATTTCAGAAAAACAACTGTTTTTCCTATTAGAGGTGTCAATGACTTAAACTAGTTTTGTGCAGATATTTTTCTATGCATAACTCCGTTTATCTCACCAGCCCTCAAACTCTGGAGATTTTGTGGCTGCTGCTGTTGCTATCATATCGGGGGCAAAACTTCTCAGCAAAGTAGAGTCAAAATGAGAAGCCAAGATGTAATTGCCAACCTGACAGCCCTCTTTTGTATCATCTCATGTAAATTACATCCTCTGAACACGAGCTAGCTAGAATACAGGGACAATAGCATTTATCTTTGCCACAAATTCACAGCAAAAATTTGGTCCTCAGCTAGAAATCCCCGCTGACTCCCCAACGGAAGAGGCACTGGACTTCAAGCAGAAGACCTCAATGCTGCACGTGCAATGGATCTGAATCACTTGGTGTTTGTCCTCCATTAGTCTGCAGAAATGCCGTCTAACTAAGAGCTTTATGGAGTCATTCTTTCACGCTTTAAGACCATAATGTGTAGAAACGCAGAAAAAGCGAGTCACTACCTCATTATTTGCTTGTGGTAACACAGCTTTCACACCAGCAAGGAACGGGTGCCTGGAGTCAGGCCCTTTCCCGGTGGGATTTGTTTGTATAGCAAAGTACTGCTCTCTGGCCAAACAGGAGTAGCCCCAAATTCACCAAAGGCTCTGGCCCACTGCTGACTTGTCCCCACGACAAAATGAGTTGGACTGTACTGTTCTAGCTGTAGCTGAACTGACTGTGACACTACTAACTCAAGCTCATCCACCCTCACCACTCTTTCTTGTGGAAAGAGGGAATCCAGTGAGATGGATACAAGCATCCTTCTTCCCATTTCCACCTTTTGTATTTCTTCATGTGGTAATTTCCAGAACACTCATAATTAAAAAATAAAATAAAATCAGAGTATACATCATTACCTTAAAATAAATTACCATATAAAACCCATATATCCTGTAAAGTCTATTTAAGATCAGAGAAAAATCCTCTTGCTATCGCTTTGGAGGACTATATAAAAAGAACCCACACAAACTGGTCAAAATCTCAAAATGAAATGTTATCTTCTACAGAAATTATTTTTCTTCCATTTAAAAAATTTCATCCTAAATGAGTACATCTTTAACTTTTAATAGAAACATATACTCTGGCAACATAAGTCATCAAAGCCTATTTCGCAAAAATTCTCCAGTGAAATTAAAAGATGTATTGTACCATTTTATATCACTCTTACAAGATTAATAATATGTGTATATACTCTATTATACAGATTCATAAGAATTTGTGTATGGCACATTAACTCCCAGCTGCTCACCATCATTTTCTATGCAATGACATGTGCAACTTGAAACTTGAAGAGGAAATTAGCTGTTTAATATTTCCTTTAAGGCTCTAAGTGTTAACTATAAATGCAGGATGTGAACTGAAGTGATTAAACCTCTTCTCCATAGGGGTGTATATGGCAGAAGAACATTCATAGGTAACTCCAGGCATGTGCATTATTCTTCCTATTAAATTTTAAATTGCTTAGGAAAAAAACTAACAAATAATAGAGCAAAAGGAGAACAGGATTAGTAACATCAGTCAGAGAATCATAGCATGGATGAGGTCAGCAAGGACCTCCTGAGGTCATCTGGTCCAACCTCCCTACTCAAGCAGGGCCACCTAAGAGCAGGTTGCTCAGGACTGCGTCCAAGGGTACCTCCAAGGATGAATATTCCACAACCTCTCTGGGCAACCTGGTCCAGTGTTTGACTACCCTTATAATAAAAGTGTTTTTCTTGTGCTCAGACGGAATATCTTATTTCAGTTTGTTCCCACTGATACCAGTTCTGCCGCTGGGCACTGCTGAGAAGAACCTGGATCCTTCTTCCCCGCCCATCAGGGACTTATCCACATTGTTAAGATCCCTTTGGGTGTCCTCTTCTCTAGGCTGAACAGGCTCTCTCAGCTTCTCCTCCAGTTTCTTCATCTTCCCTTTGCTGAAGTTCTCGGCCTGTCATGACTACAAAGCCAGCATCCATCCACTGCATGCCAGTCATGAGGTCTGTCTCACCATGTCTCTGTGATCTTGCATGCATGCAACTGTACCTTTCCCCATCATTGCAAGTTTAATGCTCTCCTCACCAGGTAGGCCACCTTCTGGGAAAAAGTGGTTGTGCCCAACTTGTTGAGGTGGCTTTTGTCTCTTCCTAGCACTCCTCAGTCCTCAAAGAGGACCCCTTGGTTGTGAAAACCAAGTCCCCTCCTGCAGCCCTTCCTCCTTTATGGCAGGATCAAAGGGAAAACCACCTGGGCTCCATGTAACCTACTTAGTGAAGGAAAAAAAGGGGCTTGGAGTGTCATCAGAACAGACCCAACATGCCTGCCCAACGGCTGAGAGACTGTCACAGTTTGTCCTAACTGAAAAAAATACCAAACATTTTAATTGGTAACTTATGCAAACCAGGCTTCATTTGCAATACGTGTTCCAACTACACAATCAATTACTTCATCTCAGGGAAGGGGACAATAGCACCTGGAGAGTGGGAACAATTTTAATCACTTTGAGGGATTATCTGACCACTCCTTAAGTTAGGCAGATCCAGCAGACAATCAGAACAGTGCCTGAATTAGAAAAGCAGAAAATATTTTTTTTTTCCACCAGCTTCATGAAGTTCTAATAACTACGACTATTGCTTAGAAATAGAAATGAAAAAAATAAGGTCCCAGACAGCAATGCTGCTCTTCTCAGTGATCTATAAAGGAGAGATTTTTTTGTACAGTGTATCTGAAAACATCAAAATATTTAGCAGTTTCTAAAAATGAATGAAGAGAAGCTTTAAACCACAGCATGCCTTCTGCTAGTTTGGACATAAGTCTTTCAATTACAGCTGTGTGGAGGATGAACTTTTCTGGCTGCTCATCTATTGCAACGCGATTTGGGTTTCCCAAAGAATTAAGGTGTCTGAGGAATAATCCAGTCCTTTGCTCTCCCTCTACCCTTGCTCTCCCTGAGCAGCCCAGGCGGTCTGTCACTGTGCCATGCTTGGCTACCCTGTACCTGTAACATGCACAGGGCTGGCAATATGTAACGGCAACACCTCGTCAGCAGCTGACAGGAAGGGCTGCTTCCCACAGCACAGATGACAAGGAGCAGCGGGCAGCAGGGATGGGAAAGTGGCAGCAGTTGATACCTCTCCTCTCCCTCAGAGGATGTGAAAAAGACACTGGGAAGAAAAAAAAAAAAAAAAAAAAACACACGCACACACAGAAAGCAGTAAGATCCACTCAGTTCTCATCTTGTGTTTCTGTAGGGATTGTTTAAGATCAGAACTGCAGTCATGGTAAAAATAAATTATTTCACGAGGTCAGATACTTAGGAGTATGACTATAAGGAAGTGCAAGAATATGGATGGTATTTCCTTAAATCAAGAAATATCCTTGGGGACAGAAGTTAGGTAAGCTTCAGGCAAAAACGTTACTGCAAAATTCAGAGGAAAGCATTAAGAATGCCTTCTTAGTGATTTTTCCTTGTTTAATACCTGGAGAAAATATTTATTCTGTGATTTTTAGTTCCTGCCGCACGACTCAATACCAAAAGTTCATTCATTTTAGATCAGTCCTGAATTCTCACACTCGTTCAGAGAACTGTCCACTAAATCTACATATAGCCCACTCTTACACTTCCTTCTGTGAGGCCATGAAACCTCTCCAGTTACCCCAGCATTTAATGCAAGAGTTTGTATTTGATGAAAGCATGCTTTTCAGAAACACAACTAATCTTGACCTAAATGTACAAGTGATATGGGCTCCAATGCTTCTTCTGAAGTTTGTGCCGGCATTTGATTAAAACAACAGTGATGATCAGTCATGCAAAGAAAGGCCACCTAAATCCATGAAAGCAATAATACCAACTATGCAGCTTCACCTCTCCACTGGACTTTCCAATAGACTTATATCTTACTTACTGGTATACTTATATACTTACTGGTAGATACACCTGGGGCTCCCCCTTGCCCCATCCTCATTGCACAATTAATTCAAGAAACGATTTGTGCATTCAACTTGTTGGAATTGGAGTGAGTGGCAGAATAGTCATACTAACACTCAGATGTGGACAGAAACTTAGCGAATCATTTCATTGATCTGCAGTGAAGTGCAGTCTCTAATACTTGTACTAATGAGACATTTGATAATTGTTTTTGTAGGGATGCTACAACGGGAAAAAATTCTTCTGAGCTCCTTTTCAAGGCCCAAAAGTATAATGTACAAACAATATTTAATTACACTTCTCTAGTGCTAATTCAGTAAGACAGAAACAGCAAATACATTTATCTTTTTGCATTATCATTAACTTGAGGATTACAAAGTAACTTCTAAAGATAGATAATATTTCTAAGATAAGTAGTCATTGTTTTCACTGAGGCACACAAAAAATCTCTGGAGACCTGGAAACAGAAGCCAGATCATCTGAATCCTGAAGCATTCTCTAGCCACTAGGAAACACTGCTTAATTAATTTAGTTAATATTTACACTCTGCATAGGAAACCAGAAATATTTAAATGACTCCTAATCTAATGATACTGTGCTAATGACCTGTGCTAAGGGCTTGCGATATTACTGAAGATTTGTGAGTTAATTAGAAAGACATTCAGTAAGTTAGTAGACCACTTCGTAGAAGACAGATGCTCACCATGATGATAACCAAGCTCAATTCAGTAAAAATGAGGTCCCACCTTACTTGTAATAAATAAAAAGTTCTAATTAATAGCACAGATATGAAATATTTAGGAAGAAACTGACTGGTTAACATGAACTGTGTGGCTTGGTCTGAAGCAACCTCAGCAAGACGAACATTTTCAGAGCATCACTTGGTGTCCTGAACAGAGCCCATCAATAGCTTCATTATTTTGGTGGCAAAGTTACATGACCGAATTAATCTTCACAGGTAGGTGTTATTTCAGAGAGAAATTAAGTGTATTGCAGCTTACAAGCAAATCTCTCCTTTCACAAGGGATTTCAGTTACTCATAAAATCTACAGGTTGAGAAGCTTTAAGCATTAAAGGCAGCAGGAGACTAAGGGCTGTGGTTTACAAAATGCATTTCTTAAATCTTGATCTTAGGCTTTTTCTATACTTGTAACAATCTTCGGGATTAGGGAGTATCTCTACCATCCCCACCTTTAATTTTAGATGACCCTTTGAAGTCTAACAGTGATGCAGACAAGTAATATCAGTGCCAGGATCAGGGCTGTATCAGTTCTTCTGGTCACATTAAGGTCGTAGGATCGTTCAGGCTGGAAGGAACCTGAAAAAGCGTTTAATCCAACCTCCAGGCCAAAGCAAGGTCGACCATGAGGTCAGATCAAGTTGCTCACAGCTTTAGCCTCTCAGGACCTGAAAAGTTCCAACAGAGACAGCACTGCCTCCCCGGGTAACCTCTTCCACTGCTTAACTACCCTCACGGCAAAAAAAAGATAATTTTTGTTTGTTCATTTCAACGTACGCCTCTTGCTCTCCCAACCACGTATCAGCATGAAATACCTAGCTCCACCTTCTCGATATCCTCCTTGTAGTAGTGGAAGGCAGCTGTTTGGGTCACCTGCAACCTCTGAGCCCACTTCTCTCTGCTTCGCCTTACGGTGAGGGCTTAAGCACCCTCACCATCGTGCCAGCCCTCCACTGAACTCACCCGCATTAATCAACGTCTTTCTTGAACTGGGGTGTCCAACAGTGGGCAGTATTCCAGACGCAGCCTAGCAAGTGCTGTGCAGAGGAGGTTAATTGCTCCTTCAGTCCACTGTTAATGCAGCCCATGATGCTGGTGGCCCGTTTTGCCAACAGGTCACGGTGCTGGCTCGTGCTTACCTTGCCGTCTACCGAGACACACAGGTCCAGCTCAGGAGAGCTGCTTCCCAGACAATCAGTCTCCAGCCTGTACCATGGCAAGGTATTATTCCACCCAAAGAGCAAGACTTCACATTTTTCCTTCTCGAATTTCATGAGGTAGCTATTGGTCATTCCGCCAGCATGCCTAGGTCTCTTTTACTGGCACATCTGGTGTACCAACTAGTCTCACCGCCCTGGTGTCACCCGAAGACAACAACAAATGGGACAGGTCCTTGTATGCTGTGGTACTCCACTTGTTACCAACCTCCAGATAGAGTACAACTAATCAAACACTGTCCTCTAAGACCAATCACACAACCCTTTCTTTTTTTTTTCCATCCATCTAGCTATCCATCCATATCGTAGTGTCCTAGACAGCACACTGCTTTTAGGGAGTGAGTACTGAAATGAATATTAAATTGATACGGCTCAGCAAAATCCTTAAGCTGCCTGGATACTACAAAATTTGCACTGCACAGAAAACAACTTCGACTTTTGATATGTGCTCCTGAAAATCCAAACTATGCTTTTTTAAAATCAATTAATATCAGTTATTAGTATATATATAGTAAATGTTTGCTACTTTACATCCCAGATACATGCATTTAATTAAATAATAGGATTAGATGAAGAGAAGAAAATGCTTATACTAAGCTCAATGAATGGTAACATACAAATGATAAACTGTGAAATCCAATAAAATGTGATACATTCTGAAACTGTTAACAATTTAGAATCATTTTAACCTTTAACTTCAGTATGTGAAAGAAAAAATGCAACATAAGGACACAGTCTCACACAACCAATTTCAAAGAATTTGGTTTCTCCTGACCTATAAGCCTCTCATCTCTGCTCCCACACAAACCCTATTCTGAGGATAGCACATTCTATATTTTTAAAGGATATTTTCAACAAAAATGGGCATATTTTTGGCCAGCTGGAAAAAAATTAAATTGCAGGTGGGGAAACTGTCCATTGAGTTTTCCAAACAGAAACATTTTTGAGGAGGGGAGGGGAGGGGAGGGGAGGGGAGGGGAGGGGAGGGGAGGAGGGGAGGGGAGGGGAGGGGAGGGGAGGGGAGGGGAGGGGAGGGGAGGGGAGGGGAGGGGAGGGGAGGGGAGGGAGGAGGGGAGGGGAGGGGAGGGGAGGGGAGGGGAGGGAGGGGAGGGGAGGGGAGGGGAGGGGAGGGGGGAAGGGGAAAGGGGGAAGGGGGAAGGGAG